>NW_019524721.1:108860-109324 GCF_002814215.2 Seriola lalandi dorsalis | reverse complement strand
TACTGTGAGCCCATTAACGTTATATAAACATAAGCGGCAGCTCTGCTGCTCGCAGTCCCTCCAGACGTGCCTGTTAATCACTTGAAACAAGGTTGCTGATAATATCGATATGTCCGGTTTTATTGCAGGGAAGCCCGTCGAGGTGAAGGCTGGTTAGCTTTTAGCGTAACGTTAACCCATCGGTCCGCGGCTCTAGATGCTCAGCAGACTGTAGCAATGGGGAGAAAGTCTGTTATGGTAGAGAATAGTGTGTGTTTGTGTGGAAGTCACATGAGAAACTCTACAACACGACTACTAACGTTACTGTGAGGCCCAATACGTTGGCGGCAGCTGTCTGTTCCTACGATAAACACTGATTATTAAAGTGAAGATGCTTTAGGCTATTTAGTGTTTAATCCCTTGAAACAAGGTTACTGATAACATTGATACTGAAATAGTTATAAAAGTAAGAAGTGTGTGTGAGA
>NW_019524721.1:44821-107988 GCF_002814215.2 Seriola lalandi dorsalis | reverse complement strand
ATCTGAAAAGCTGTTAAATAAACATATGATTAAAGGCATTTGAACAAAGTTAAGTGGAATTTTTCCATTATTCAAAATTTTCACGCCAATATTTTCCCTTTTATTGCAAATAAATATCGGCTCCAAATATCGGTTATCGGCCTCCTTGACTACTAATAATCGGTATCGGTATCGGCCCTGAAAAAACCATATCGGTCGATCTCTACTTTTTTTCTCCTGAAACAGCACACACAATTTTTGCAGTGGGTTGTGGATCATTGTCTTGTTGGAAAATTCCCCTCCTGTCAAACTTCGTGAGACTGTGAGTCATCTTTTCATTCAATATAATATCAATTCCTCATCTGGCTGGCAACATGGTGTGTATATGGCAGAAAGAATACAAGACAGATGGAATTGATCAAAGATGCAGGTTATCTTAGCGTCATCAATGTAGCAACAAAAAGTAATGAAGTGGAAAAAAAACCTACCTGAGTCCCAGTTCAGATAACGGTAAGGCTTCCCGTTCGACCACTGCCAGCCATGTTCTGGATCCAGTGTCAGTCCAGTCCAAAGCTTGTCCCCTTTTCCCCTGCCCTCTGCTCCTAGTAGTGCTGTGGGCGTGTATTTTAAAAAAGCATGGAAAATGAAAAATTATAAAATAATAGCTTTCTTACTTAGTACCCATGCCTTCATTTAATCGTGTTAATCAAGCATAATTTTAATGAAAAATGACACAGTAAACTAATAATTATGAAGTAGATGTTGATTAAACTAGACTTCAGATCTTGCAGACTGGATCACTTATTATGTGGAAGAAATGATGAATGAATGTTACTTGTAGGTATTCTTCAAACACTTCTCAGTCTAAACACATGTATCCTTTATCAATACATTGAATATAGAGTCAGTGTCACCTTACCTATGATATAAACCCTTTCATGGGGATCGGTGATACTGAGCAGGGAGGCACCCTGCTGTTTGCAGCTAGCCACAGCCTGGGACCAAGTCAGAGCTGACTGGGTGTTGAGCTGGTAATACACTCCTGTTGCGATGTTTTGGTTCCAGTATAGTTTGGCTGTGAAATACACATACAAAACCATGGAAATGCATTAAAGAATGTAATTTTTTTTATGTTCCCTCAAGTTGCACATTTATGCCTCCATGTTTTCTTTGAATGTGAGAGGCTGATGTAAAGTCGAGATCAGTGCAAAATCAAATGATGCCCTGCTTTTTAGGGGCATTATTATCCTGAAAGCCTTCAGCCCAGTGTACATTTAAAAGAATGTGCATTGTATTTATGTGCCCCTCTCTCACTGCAATAAAATGAAACCTTTATTTCTCACAGGCAGTACTCACAGTTAGTTGGGCAGAAGCCCCAGATATTATGTTCAAATTTTGTTTCAACTGAACACCATAGGTGCTTTTCCTCCACGTCAACCGTAGTGCAGTCGGAGTACCATTCGTTTTTGTACATGAAGGGAAACATGCAGGTCCTACCATTTGCATTTCCTCCTATGGTAAAAAGTTCTGAAAGACCCAAACAAGGACAAAAGAACATATGAAAGAATAGTTTAATTAGTTTCAGAATAGTTGTACTTATAGTAATTAACAACAAGAATATGTGACAACTTATGATAGTAAGTGTGAAACTGTGGAATGAAATCCTTCTAATAAATGCCTTTTATTGTTGTGAGTATTTGGAACATGTATTGTAAATTCCAATGCATGAGTACCAGTTTGCTTCCTGCTGGCTGAAGCTAGCATATACTGTAATTATGTGTAAAAAAAAAAATAATAATAATAATAATTTGATATTTAACCCCCCACCTTTGAAGTCTCTAAATCTGTCATCTTCATCGTTCCAGTTTTATACTTTAAGTTCCATAAAAATTATTATGAGTTTGTTTACTGTACCTCTGTATGTTCTTGTGCAGGCACCACTGGACGTCCCTGAAATTGTCAGGTGGTTATTGGGTCCTATTGTTTTGGAGAGAACTGCTGTGTTATCTGCATTGAGCTCAATGTAAAGCTCTTGGCCTTTGAGAGCGAGCACGGTTTCATTCTTGCATTCCCACTTCTGGAGTTCACTGTTTTCGTCACACTCGTAGAGGCTTACTTCACTCCCCACACTTTTCCCCTGGGCTCCAAGGCACCTATTCAGCCACGTAGCCATAAGTCGGTCACCAGTTGTCCAGCGAATTTCAGGGCAAAAATTATGTATTTTAACCAAACAAAAACCAGTGGCTCTGTTTGTTAGTTGAAATGGCGAATCTGCAGAGAAAGTTTGTTCAAATTATCAACACACAGTTCTGTTTCTAAGAGAATGCAGGAGAAATCAGATAATGTTCTTAATAACAGTCTGTCATTGGAGTTGTTTCAACTGTGTCTTATTTGATTTTTATATTATATGGACAATAATACTGACATTATTCACAGAATAAACAGAAAAATTAATAAGCAAACTAATTTATTATAATTACAGTACCAATATTGTAATTAATATTGACTTGTAACAAATCTAAAAAACAGGATAACGCAGGTAACACACTGACACATAGTAAAGGACACAGTTTGCAGTATACCATTCAATATGCATAGTATACTGTACATAAAAAGCTTAAAACTAAAAGTTGGAATACTGTACCATCTGAAGCCAAACATTGTAATGTTTGGATGAGTAGCACCAAGGTTGTACAAGTTATCTTGATTGTTAGCATTTTTCTAAACTTTCTTAAAGCCAAAGACTTTGTCCATGTGTTGTTGCAGAGAATATGAGACGTGTGAATGATTGTGGAAAGAAGTGAATTTAAGTAGTACAGACGCATCCTGTCCCATCATATTGTCACACCTTTTTTTGAGTTATTTTTAATGAATCAGCTTTATGTGGCAGACATATTTATCAGTATTTTTTTTTTACTTCACATGAATAGGAGGGAAGTTTTGCTAAACCCAGTGTTTGCACACTCAGCAGTTTCACTGTGATGCACTCCCCTCATCCAGGAACATACAGTAAATACACATTACTACGATTCTTAAGTGGATGTGCTTCTTTGCATGGTGGAAAACAGGAAGTGTGAGTACTATGCTCCAAAACAGTATATGAGTTCTTTAAGTGAGCTATACGACACATGAACCGACGTGAGAGATACTCTGTATCTAAGAAAACAACAACAAAAAAAACCACCTTTAGACACCCATTAAAGTAACCACCAGTTTTCCCAGATATTATTAATTGCCATGGGGGGGGTTAAATTTATACACCCAGAATTTGGACTTGCAAGTGAAATGACAGATACTAAATGAAGTGCACAATATTGTAAATAGTGATTCCAGACATTCTTAATATTTAACATGTGGCTCATAAGTGATGAAAATATCAAACGAGTAAAAACTCAAAGAGATTAACACAAAAAGTCTTGGCTATGACTTTCCCATCATATGAAATGACAAAAAGAGAAGTGACTCAAGTTTCAGTTGGCCTTGCCAAGTATGTTTGAGATGGTTTCTAGAGAAGAGTTTTGGCAGTTTGAAATTGTAGTTTGTCAGATAAAGCATTGTGCAATATTTTTTAAAAAGGAAGCCACCATAATGCTGACAATCTGCCTTCTCTTTTGTCTCTGTGGGTAGATGCAAACTACTGAATAACTGACATGACGTCCCAGTTTCTGTAAGTTCTGTATGTTTCTTAATTAATTCTTGGATCAAGGTTTCTAAGGACAGGTGTCATATCCTGTACAGATTGAACTTGGCACAGGTGTGGTAAAATAGTCCAGAGAGTCTTTACTAGAGTGAAAGCAATGCACACAGTTAACAACAAGTATAGGCACCAGGCAAACAAACCAAGAGGGCGAAAGGCCCTGAAGTTCACATTGTCACTTGTTGCAGAGTATTCTTTGTTAAAACGTACAGTATCTTATAGATGTGTCCATACCTTCTGCACCTGGCTGATAGGAAACAACCGTTCCAGTAATCTGTGTTCTTATGATGAGATATGTTTGCAAATTATCTCATGGCAAAATTGTGTAATTGTTTTTTCCGATGGCTGTGACACAACTGGAACAACAATTAAAAGCATCTGGTGAGATAATCATTGTTGCACTGTGGTTGGTCAGATGTTTATTCACTCCCCTATTTAAACAGATGCTTTGACAGTTATCAAATCATAACGCTGGCAGATTTACTCGTTTTGGAGGAACAATACGCGTGTGTCAGACGTGAACGCGTTTTCAGAGACCGCAGGGATCTCATCATGGAGAGTGATGCTTGGCTGATAAGTCGCTTTCGGCTCCCAAGACATGTCATCATCGAGTTATGCAACAATTTAGATGCCCGTTTGAAGAGGGAATTGATTACGCATTCATCAATCGCAAAAACTACCAGTCTATAAATGTACAGGTGATTTTTGATGCCAAGCTATCACTTTTAAACGTGGTGTCCGGGGGGGACAAACGATTCTTTTATTTTTCAAAACAGCTGTGTTGGCGCGCGGCTGCAGGAGGGCGCACTGCAGAGCCAAAGTCTCTTTTACAATGCAAGCAAAAGGGCGTAGTTGCCATTCTGCTCTGGCTCTGACGCGAGTGCGTCTGTGTCTCCTCCACCACTTATGCCCGAGATCGCCTCGGACCCAATCAACGAGGCAATTTTCTCCTCTGTCCCCGTCAAGATCAGGCTGGAGTCTGGTTGGCCTCCTCCAGGCTGCCTGATGTTGCGCTTTAGTGCAGCAACCCGCTTTTTGGTGGCCAGCTTTATATCAGACCACTTTTTCTTGACCTAAATGTAAAGAATTGCCTTAATCAATCAGCAGGCATAAGCTTCTGGGCTGCGGATGAATAAAAGATCCATTTAAATCGTTAGGCATAGGTTAAATTATTGACTTGTATTCAAACCTCAGCCGGAGTCCGTTCCTCTATGGCAACGCTGTTGACTGCCTCCGTTACCCTCTTCCACACAGCGATTTTATGAGCTCCTTTGATCCCACTCTTCAGACTGCCAAAAAGCACATCCTTATTTTGCGCCACCTCGGATTTCAGGATGTCGATCTCCATCTCTGAAAAGTTTTGTTTTTTGCAAGTAACTCTTCTCACCATGTTTGACCTTAGTGGGCGAGGCCTCCAAACCAGGAATATTTAAGGGCGTAACATGTTAATGACGATCGAATTCAGCCGCCGCATTTATCAAGACCCGATCATTCTTACGCTGGGATTGCTCAGATAGGAATGTTTCAAGAATCACACGTGTATCCTATCGTAAGACCAATTCTGCGCTCAGATCTGTGCCTGTTTTCACGCAAGATTGATAAATGAGGGCCATTCAAAATGTCAAAGGTCAACTTTTTTGACTTGTAGGAGTCCACCTTCTTCACTTCTCCCTGGATGACAACCAGGACAGGGGCCTCCTGTTCCTCTGGCAGTCAGCTCTCAGTCATCTGTAAACTTACCTTTTATTAAATTCCTTCAAAGTCTTTGAGTCTGGACAGACATTGATGTAAAATGCAACATGACTGTTTGGCGGAGTCATACAACCACAAGGTGGTTATTCCATTTATTTATTTATTTTTGTAGGCTTTTTTTTTTTTTTTTTTGCCTTTATTGTTGCCTCAGTGAGAGAGAGACAGGAAAGTCAGGGAGAGAGAAAGGGAATGACATGCAGCAAAGGGCCGGATTTGAACCCGGGCCACTGCGGTTAAGACTAAGCTGTAATGGCACACGCTGTACCACGTGAGCCACCAGTACACCCCGTTAATTCTATTTAGTAAAAAATAACTAGCCAAATGGAAATTTATTGTGTTGTGCCAACACAGTTTAATGTTCATTTAAAAGTGACAAGCAGTGAGATTTTTGCGCATTTCAAGAGTACAAGCAATGAACAGCATCTAGTGGGCGTAAGCATAACATGTAACAATTATATACATTCAGTCATCAAAAAAAATCAAATACTAATCATTTCCATTGAGACATCCTAGAGCCTAAATTGTTCTGTTCCATGAGGTTAGACATCGCCAACTCCATTGAAACTCACACTTTGTGACATACTGTTAAATAACTGAATATAGACTGTCTATAGTAAAAAAAACAAACCAAGCAAAAACATGAATGAAAGTGTAATACATCAGTTTGAGATACAGCATCATGTATGTCCCACTAGTTTCTGCCACTTTATAAATCACAGAGTTATAATAGGCTCAGGATTTTCTACCTCTGCATTCTCTATCAGTTTATTGGTGTCCACCACATCGGGCTGAGATCTTTCACTGTCGAAGTAGAGTGGATTGTCAAAGGTGGGTAAGGGCCGAGGGGACTTCTTGTAGAGGAAGAATGCTATGACTATCAGTGAAGAAGTGATGGCAATGATCAGCACAACTACCAAACTCGTGTGGACACGACTGCGAGGATCCTGACCTCCATGAGGTTCTGCACAGATTAACCAAATAGTGATTAGTCCAAACAATTCAAAATTTCACTTTAAGTATAAAAATTATGATAATGACAATATTTTTTTGACCATTTGATTATTCAAATACTACACAGCTTAAGTAGATACAAAAGTGTAACTTACCAGGTTTTGACCCTGAATCTTTGAGTATCACTGGTGGGGATGAAGGGAAGAATGGTCAGATAACTAATCTCTTTTTTAAAGAATGTACATTTGTATTTCTCCATGCTATGCCATCATCCCTGTATCCATGTTGACCCTGTCACTCCCCAATCTACCCATAAAATTCTAGTATTAACTGCTCGGCAGTGCACAGTACACACATAAAATAAAAACAAGCTGTATAATTGAGTGCATAAACTTAAGCTCTGTACTCCAGCACAGTGACTGTGGTTAAAGAGCTTACTTTTAGCTTTATAAATATCTGGGGGATTTTATATCCATGTTGGGTGAACAGTGAAGTACTTGAAGCATTTTTTATACAGTACATAGTAACTTAAGCTTTCTCTTAATTTAATGGCCAAACAATGGGATGTCTTTGTCTAACCAAGACAGTCACCTAACCACAGTCTGAGGAAGTGTGTTTTACTTGTTGTAGAGTTGACTGAAGGCAAAAAACTTTGACAAAGCATATCTCCAGTAAAGCTAGTGAGTATCTGCTAATGTCTGTAGGTCTGAGACATTCGCTGGTCAAGGCTTTTTAACCAAATAGTGAAAATGGTGATGACTGAATTTAAGTTTATGGGCATTTTTTTTTTGTTATATGAAGTGTATATTACATAAGGCAGTATTTTGTTTAGCCTCATCCTAGAGGAATATAATAGTAATGTTTTAGAATTTACTTATTGTAAACCCAGTGATCACTCTATTAGGTACAAGCTAATGCAATCCAATACAACTGTTCTGCCATAATGTCTACTGTTACCATGCCCATAATGTTCAGTTTTTGGCGACACTGTCATATAAGTTTAAAATATGCTTCAGCATTAAGGTTATACTAGTTAGTAATGGTGTCATACTGGAGTACATTGTATTGAGAGACATCTTTGATATTCTGCCCCCTCATGTATATGCATGGGGAGGAAAAAAATGAGAAACACCTCTCAATGTAATGTAGTCGAGTACAACAACATCTTTAACTATGAAGTCAGTGATAAAAATCGAATTGATTTTATTCATTTCTATGCATCTCCTATTGCACATGGTATTATTTACATCCCCTGTGCTCAGGCAGCAATATCCGCCATTATATGCTAAAAAGTTAATTTCATAAGCTTTTTAGGAAAATGGACCTTTAACAGAGTCTTGCGTATGGTTCCCCCATACAACACAGGATTATTGAACAAGCTACACGTGTGAGAAGCGCTTATGAAAATATATTTATATGGGTATGATGAGCTTACCTTTAGGTGTCTTACAGATGTATGGTCTATCATGCCATCTGCGACCTGACTTCCAAATCCCACCTGAGGTTGATATAGCTCCAAAGTCAGAATCAGGCTCATCTTCAGCCCAGTTAGTGTAGTCCATGACTGTTTTATCCAACCACATCCATGTCCCTAGGGCCAAACACAAACTCAGGGTGTTACTATTTTCACTTTGATAGTGTGCTAAATAACCATTTTTATATCATTATGTACCATTATGTCTGCAGTGTTAGTCCTGTCGAGGTGTGTTTGAAAAGGAAACAAGGAAACAAAAAATAAAAGAGGAAAACTACTTTAGAATAAGACATTTCAGCTACAATTTAGTTACTGAAGTCTGGTTCACTTTTATCAGCAGGACTATTATACTATGATGGATTTGTTTAAACCTTTCACTAAAATTGGTTTCATTAAATACAGTGTTATTTTTAAAAAAATCTCTTTTCATTTAAAGATTTTCAAGAGTGTGATTATACCTTTATGAGTTTTATACAGGCCAATCCAGAACGAGGTGTGGCTGTCTTGAAACATTTCCACATTGCTTTGGAGGAATTGTTGCTCAGAAGGATCTTCAATGGTCGCCAGGCTTCCACCTTCACAAAGAAAAACAGCCTGGTTGTAAAAATTACTAAAAACATATTGCTAGGTGCTGTATTATTCACATGTACTGAAATCAGTTAACTACACACCGTACACTTCATCTACACTTGATCTAAATTCGGGAGTCCAGCTTCCTCTGAATGTGTGTGTCTCTTACCATGCCTTGCACAGTTGCTAGCTGCATTTGGCCATTCAGTTTCATCTGTGATAAACAAATAGCAATGACCCTTAAATGGCATCCAGGTATAACTCTGTTGATACTCCGCATTCGCCTCTTCAGGGCAAACTCCTGGGAAGTTGGTTGACTCTGTTGGTGCCACATCTGCGAGTGGCAGAGACAGTGATGATGATGGTGATTAATTACAAGATTACCTTCTGTGACATTCAATGCAGTGAACTTGAAACCTTTATATACTGGTCCTCTTGATCATTGCCATAACTAGCTGTGACACAGTTCAAGGATGAAGGATTTAGCTTTGTATCTCAGTGAACTGACTTCTTTTTCCCCAAAATCAGTGCTTATAAATTTCTTTAACAAAGGACTTCTGGAATCAAACTAACTTCAGTGTGGGAATAAAGTAAGAAAAACACTCTGATAGAGTGTGGGTGATGTCCACTGACTCCAGTCACTTAGAGCTTCAGACCTTATCTCCAGTGAGTTCTTGCTTTCAACATTGTTCTCTTAAAGACATTAATGAGCACTGAATGCTTGACATTAGTCATTGTAGTCATATAGAACAAGGTGAATATAATACCTGATATGACAGTCATACAGTAAATCAGCGCTATGTTAACCAGCTTAAACGAGTAGGCCGTAGATGTAGGAAAAATACAGTATAATTCATGGTAGAATCACTTAAACCTACACAGGCTGACACTTGTTATGACCGATGGACTGTATTCATTTACATACATACCTGTAGACTGCATGCAAACACTGTTCATGGTCCGGTTGCACAAAGCAGTCTTCCATTTTCCGTCAACATCCAGGTACACACAAGGTCGTTCCCTGCTAGGTTCGCCTTCAGCCCAGCTGGCAAAGTTCAGGTGCCAGCCATCAGTATACCTAAAGTAACCCCCAGTCTAAAAGCAAGGATGGATCAAATTATTAAAATTCATCAGCATGTATGTGACTTGCAACATGCAACATTGATAGATTAAACAGATGTTCAGTTTTATGTTTTTGTTTCAGAGTAGTCAGCTGCCTTGTGGGGGTTCTGTGCTGTATATCTTGAAGCTACTAATTCTGGTTAATTGTTCATTCAGTAACTTAATCCCTTGATAAATTACTAAAGGATTTTTTAACCTAATTACCAGTGGAAGTAGGAGTTTTCATGCTACAGTACAGTAATTCCAGATGGTTGCGGCATTGTACCTGATTTTTGTTCAGTCCAATCCACAGAGGAGATTTGAGATTCATAGCCAGCAGCTCAACGTAGGCCTGTGTCCATTCATTTCGCAGGCTAGCCAAGCTGGCTTGTTCACCTTCGCAGTGTCTCTTGGCATCACCCCAGGTTAGATTTTGAGTCACAGCCTTGATGCTGTCATTTCCCAGAGCTACATAGACTGTAGGAACTATTGGTTCTGGTTGACCCTGGATGTTTGGGTCTGTCGAGAGCAAGACAAAAATTCTTACATAATTATTGTCACAAGAACTGTAGATCAAAGTTTTACAATTCAGCCAATTATTTACAAATTCTGTGTCATATTTACTGCTAACAATTCCCCAAACCGTGTTTTACAGACCTCACTCTAATACATGGATACATGCAATACTGATTTTTGGGAAGAATAGTGTTGTATACCAATTGCACTTCAGGAAAAAAGACATACTGTAATTAAGCAACATATTATATTCCTTTTAAGCCTCAGATCATTTATAAAGCAGAAAATGGATGAACTCACCAAGATCTCGAAGACAGACAAATCCGTTGGTGTCATTGCAAGCTTTAATCAACCATTTACCGGTGCCAAGACTTGGATTATTGTTCATCACAACACAGTCTTCCTGGTTAAGGACAGGGGAGTGGTTAGGATTTCAAATCTTTTCACCATGACATCTAATTTAAAAATCATGAATTTTTGTCTGCTTTACATCATGACAAAAAGTAAGTACAAGCATTATTTTACTTTAACCTGAATCTTGGAAATGTTACCTCATTCCATCTTTGATAAAATGTCCCAGGACGATGCTGATTTTTCTAAAGAGCAAAAAAAATTTGTTAAAATCAAAATATTAGCATAAACAATATTTCAGATATTATATTATTAAACAGTATGCCTAACTCAATGCTAGGGGTGTAACAATTCTGGAACTGCAGCAAGTTAAACCACTGGAGGTCAGCAAAAACAGGATTTACAGCTGGTCATTTACATGGCAATTGTACATATATTGAATGTACTTACAGAATAGCCCCAGTTGGTATATCGCCTTGGTTTTCCATCAGTCCAGTAAAATCCATCGTGTTTTATGCCATTCAAACCTATCCACAGGTCTGTATTTGCTACTTCAGCCATTTTGGTGATCAAAAATGCTGAAAATGTTAAACATAGAAATTTTAAGTTTTTTCCTTATTTTGGAATAATTTCCAACATATAATAGGAAATGTGATATGATTTGATTCATTTAAGGATTTCAGACATACAATATTAAACAAAATCCTGAAATCCAAAATACATTACCACAATAGAATAAGAAAACACTAAAGGATGATGATTAACTTAAGCTTTAATTAGTTTGACAAAACAACAACTCAGGATCCACTTTCTAGCTTTTTTTGGGGGATTTTTTTTTTCCTGAATATATTTTTGCAACTGTTTCGAAGGTCAAGAATTAGCTCTCCCACTTTCTATTTACATTGCAGACATGTTTGTATATGATTTTGATCATTATAAAAAAAAATACATATAAAAACAGACCAAACCTTGCACACGTCTTGTAGGAATAGAGACTAAATTTCCTCCTATGGTAATGCACTGTCTCCTTGCTTCTTCCCAGGTGGTCCTTCGGGCAGAGTTGATACTATAACACTGTCGGTAACAAATAAAATAATGATTTTCCACTCTACAAACAACTGTTATCCTTGTTTCATGGGGCTTTGCCTTTGTCCTTTTTTTGTTTACAAAATTCTGTAAACATTTTAAATTTATTTATATAGATTTATTTTTATATCTATATAATTATTATTTTATCTTATTTAATTAATTTTTTTTAAAGAAATTATCGTTTAAAATGTTTAAAAATATTGTTATTATCAAAATAAAAAGTGCTCTAAGAGCGCATTTGGAACCTCAACTAAAGATCTTTCAGGATTTCTAACCTTTGAGTCAAATTTTGTCCACTTGAGTGGGCAGCCTCCTTTAGGAGGACTAGTTGGGGCTGCAGTGGTGTTGACAGGTGGTGAGGTTCCTCGTTTACAAATGGACTGGTGCTCTTGGCCACAGTTACAAGTGCGCCAGAAGCCTGTGAGGAGAGCAGAGATGCAATGAGTAACATTTCACCAGCAGCATATTAAACTAACCAGAACGTCTTATCTCACTTTGATACTTGGTTAAATTTGTCATTCTTCCATTTGTTGCATGCCACTCTTTAGATTACTTACCCATGTAGTAAGCCATAGTAACACAGTTCTCATCAAAGGCATCAGCTTTAGGTTGATTTTCATCCCATCGTTGCAGTGCTACTGGAGAGTCATCCATCCACCTTGAAGCACACACAGTTAAGATGAGCTATGTAATCATGGAAACAAAAAGCACTTGACAATGGACCCTTTTATCCATCATGTTTGCATTTTGCATATAGTAAATTAACAGATGACAGTTCAATGTAGGGCTGACCATAAATGTAGCCAGTCAACTTACAACAAACCCACTAAAATCAAGAAGAACAGCTTATAAAGGCAAACTGAAGCATTTGATTGGCTTAATGAGGCGGGTGAACATTGGACGAGTCAGTGATTGAAATAATACCCGTCTCTATACCAGGCTACATATATAAATATATATATATATAAATATTAATTTATCTTTTTTTACATGCAAAATATATATACTTTTTTGAGTATATATATATCAAATCCCTCTCTTTTCTCTTTCTGTAAAACAAAGATATTAATGCTATATATACTATATATACTGTATCACAGTTTACGGTATTTACTGATACTCACCAAAATGACCCATCAAGATCCACTGACAAACCTATATAATAGTGCCCATAGCTTCTGGAAATCTGTGATGACACACACACATTAAGAAATACATGAAAGTTCAAGACCTTCATTTCTAGTCGGTAAACATAATATGTGCCAAATTTGAATGTGCTGTTTTTCTTTTTCAAACCAAAAAAATACTTACCTGTTTCCATAAGAACACATTTTCATCTTTACTGCTGATAGATACCAAGTCGCCATGCCTCCTCTGACAGAAGTGACGAGCGTCTTCCATGGGCATGGACATTCTGTTAATGTAATACTGATTCCCTCTCCACACAAGCCAGCCATCTGAAGTGGTATTAAACTCTGCAGAGGTTTGAGGAAAAAATATATTTTGAGTTTTAAAAACATATTTTTATGTTCCTTTCTTTTACAGTAAATATTTTACTCAACCTCTGTTGAGTGAAAGGTTAAACAACATAGAAATGATATTTTATGTCTTCATGCTGGTGACAACCAGGGCTGGAGGCATTATGTTTGGCCAGAGGCAAAACAGAGGGAATTTAAACCTCACCTTGAGGGAATTTCTTTGGCACAAACATTTACTTAGACTCAAAAATGAACTGATTGGACTTTGGTGGACAAAGGTCAAAGGTCACTGTGACCCCCCCCAAAACACAGTTTGGCCTTACGAACTCAATATCTTGGAAACTCCTCAAGGTATCCCTTCAAATTTGGCACAAATGTCCACTTAGATTCAAGGATGAACTGATTAGATGTTGGTGGTCAAAGGTCAGGGTCACTGTCACTCAAGATATGACATGCTAATTAGGATACAATTCAAGACAAATGTCTGATAGGAAAAAATTATGAAAGCGATGGCATTTTAAATCCAAATGGTATCCTGCAACTTAACTGATTGACGCAGACATACAATCGCGAGCTGGTAAGAGCTGGCTTAGGTTTTTTTGTCACCCTGGGTGGGTGTGTGGTTAAACAATGTTCACTTACCTGTTGTGGTTGTATTTGGAGGCGGGTTTGGAGTCATTCCTGTAAGGGCACAAACAACTGTCAGTTTCAGTCCAAACAAAGCTAACATAGCAAACATGTCCGCCATTCTTTCCTACTTTGTGTCTAATCTCATACTGTGGGATTACTAAATGTATAATTTGACCTTACTTATTAAAACTTGTATACATATACTTTTAAAGTGTATGTTTGGGTACAGTAGAATTACAATACTCTTCAACATTTTAGAAAACACACCAAAGGTCATGCTGACTTTCAACTTTGAATATATTTGAGGGAATTCACATTTATTATGTGGGCAGGATTTGTATTGTTTTTTATTTAGATTTTCTCAAATTTAAGACAGAAAGTGCAGAAAGACAAAAATCTTCAACATACACTCAGTGGCTACTTAATTAGGTACACCAGTAAGATTTAACGTGCAATCCAATACAACAGTTCTGCCATTAATTATACATTTACAAAGACAATTATGTTAACCTTTGGTTGACGCTGTCAGAGATGTAATAAGTTAAGTATATGTTTATTTTTGAGATTGTAGTTTCCTGTGGTGTTACATTACACTGAGAGGTAGAAGACTGCATAAAGAAGACTAACATTTCTTACACTGTAGTTCAGTATATGTTTAATTCCACATCACCCTATGATTCGGTATAGTATTTTGGTCTTTCTCCCACTGGATTTGGATTTGGAGGTTTAAAATGCCTGTAGCAAGTGCTGTGGTTTCTTTAAACCTATTGGACCATTGACTTTTGAGAGAGTTGGTTTCACTTGATTGTCCTGGGTTAATCGTCCCCTTGTACTGCTCTTGTGTCACTAGAACTACCGATATCTTCATAGATGTTTTTGGATTTTGCTCATTTTCTTAACTGCACCTTATCTGTCACTTTGATGATTAAGAAAAATATCAGTTATATATTGCATGTTTTTGGCTTTATTACCATTCAGTCTAGTAGTGTAGTTTAGATTTCTGTTCTGGCTACTGGCCAAATATAAAAGAAATAATCAACTCTTATCCCCTCTCTTTAACCTTTTGTTGGGATGTGTTTGTGAGAAGTCTATGGCTTGTAGGAAGCTTTGCAGAATGGGAGAAGGCAATCACACATGAAAGATTGTACATACAGTGTGTCCTGGATGATAGTTAAAAATAATTTCTCCTCATACTTTGTTTCAGAGGAGATAAAAGTGAGTATTCAGTAAATGTTTTCTCAACTGTACCTTGACGGATCTGACACAGCCAGTCATTGTAAGTCTCACAGTTCACATCGTTCCAGGACCCAGACTCATCCCAGTTATATATTTTGTATTCAGCACAAGATTCTGCGTTATTAAAATTGTTTGGCTCGCCTTCCTGCCAGTGCTGGAAGTTTACCTGTAAACATAAAGAAAATAATAGATTTTTTAAATTTTTTTTATAATAAATGTATACATATTAAAAAGAGAGAGATTGAAGCATTTTAGTTATGAAATGAGTTGTAAAAAGTTGAACAAACAACTAACCGGGGATCCATCACTCCATACATAACCACTGTTTGGATCAGGGACATGAAGTCCAATCCAGCCTTTTCCATGTCTGCAGTGCAGCAAAAAAAAAAAAAAAACCTATATAAATCACTTGAGCATCCATTTTTATTTTATAATTCAAAAACACAGAGCTTTCACTAATTTTGCATTTGTCTGATGATGCTATGTCTCATTGCTCCTCTGTAAAGCAGCTAAAATATTTAACTTTCCGCTCATTGACGTCCGCTAGAGGCAAGACTCAAGCGATGAGCTACAGCAAAGATGGTGGAGCTGAAGAAGCCATTGTAAAGAAGAGGTGCCAGCTAAGTAAGTGTGACATTAACTACTGGATTAATGCTTTAGATTTCAGTTTTCCACTTTAAGTTAAAGATGTATTTAACTATCTCATACCGTCCCACTAGTAGGTCAGCAGGGCTGTGGATGCTGAGCAGGTCTCCTCCAATGGCCCTACAGTAATCCCTGGCCTCAAACCAGGTCTTCTCGTTTGCACGAGGCCCTGTAAAAAACTTAAAGACAAGAAGTGTGGGCTAAATTAAAATACACCGGATATGAGATGATTTGAATAGAATTTGAATTTTTTTCTTCAAAAAGATATATTTGACTTGTTTTTAAACCCAAAATTAACTGAGTTTTTTGGCCACTGGCGGCATTAGAAAGAAGAAACAAGTTGCAAATACATTTACCAGCTAGTCATAACTGTGTGTGTCAGGTAGTATACGTTGGTTTGCTGCAAATGACTTTATAAGAGCAGAGAGAGTGAACCAAAAGCTCTACTGCCAACACACTCTGTACCGTAACACACACATCCTGTTATCAAAGCACACTGGTAAGAAATATGTGTTAGACTAAAAAAGTACTTTTAAACCAATTCTTGTTTTCTATCATATCTCATAATTCATATTTTATGTGACTTTGTGTGATAGGAAATATTTTAAATATTATGGAGGTTTTAGGTTGTAAACACATTTTTCCATCATAGCACAGAATAACTAAATGCAGAAAAATATTTACATAGTAAAGAGAACATACTTTGTAGAAATAAGAGCACACATACAGTAGTAGAAGTTTAAAGTAGTGTTTGTAAAAAGTGACCTCTCTATCACCATCAGCATTAATCTGGTACTGAAATTGTTCCACAGTTGGTGTGTGTGTTATTTGAATTGCCTGGAGTAGCTCAAACTCTGCGTGTGCTTGTGGTATCAGTATGTAACATATTTTAATTGTGCTTAGCTGAGGTTGACCTCTGGTTGTACCTTAGAGCAGACGTTTCTTGTTCCCACACGAGTCCAACCATCTGCACATGAAGGAGGTGTTTGAGTTGGTGGTGGAACAGTTAAAACTGCCCCCTCTGCCAGGTGTTTGCAGATGTATTTCTCCTGATTAGTGCAAGGCAGGAGATCCCAGAGTCCAGCCAAAATCCCGGTTGTCATGGCAACACAGCCCTGTCGATAACCTTGATGAGGGGAAAAAATAGTCAATTGTAAATTGTGCCGCTGCTTTTTATCCCTACTATCTAAAGATGGAATTTTATATTTCTGCGTACCCGGCATTTCGGCGTTCCAGTGAGTAAACCTCACTGAGTCTGTGTTGGTCCACACGAACTGATCAATTTCTTTCTGGTTTGAGAGTCCTAGCCAGAAGTACTTCTCTGGTCTCAAGCCTACCAGGCTGACTAGGAATGCGTTGTCCACCCTGGAAATATTTCCGCATTTTATATATTACTTCTTAAATAAACAGTTGTTAGTGTTAACAAAATATGATTGTTATTTTCTTACCCATTTGAAACATCAGCTAAGTAGGACTCTGAGCTCTTGCACTCATTTTTAGCTTCATCAAAAGTCTTTGTCTCAGTTCCCACAAAGTAGCAGTAGGAGCCATGTCTTTTCCAACCCTGTTGGAAATTGAGCACTGGTTAAAACTGAGGAGTTATAAAATTTTGCATGACCATATTGTTGTAAACGAATATTTTTAAACGAAGAGTAAAATTGCATTATTATTCTATTATTCTACAAGAGAGGGATGACTTGTGAATGAAAGTGAATTAATCAGTCACTTTTCCAAAATCTAATTTCAGAGTTTTAATCACACACCCTGATTAGCCGGATGCTCATGAAGGCCAAATACTTTTTTTCCATGACTAGATGTAAACTTCACTCACCGCTTTGCAGCCTATGTCCAGCTCTACCTCATCTCCAGTGCGTTCAGTTTCACTCTCTTTCTTACAGATAAAGCCGTGTTTCTCATCACACAAGCGATCTGCCCAGTTCCCTTTCTGAAAGAAGAAAGCAGCATAAAGACATTTATAAAACCAATATTTGTAGCTTTACTGGCTGGATAGTCCACATATTAATGTTTTTAAAAACAGTTTTATATTGTGGTGAAAACTGAATGAGAAGTGAAGATTTTTTTTTTCATGGACTATTGACTGTTTTTTTTTTTTTTTTTTTTTGGCCTTTGGATTTTTTTTATTTGCTAGTGACCACTTTGTTTCTATGCAGTCAAGATCAAATCTGTGTGCAAACATTTCTTTAATGAGGAACAAAAATGTTTTGATTTTTACTTTGCTTTCTTCCTTTTTTCTTGGTGGGTACTGCAAAGAATTTGTTGCATGAAGCTTTTCTGACACTTTGCCCATGTATGATGTGTCCAGATACAAATTTATGTATAGAAGAAGGATTTATATGCGCCATTATACCCACATAATGTTCCTTACCTCCCCCGTGATGAGAACACAGTCTTCTTCAGCAGTGGAGACAGCTGGTTTCCCATACTCCCAGCTGGTAAAGCTGACAGTTGACTGGTCACTCCAGTCAAACAGCCCCTCTGTCTTCCTGTCATTCAGTCCAATCCAAAGCTCATCAGTGGATGCTGCAGACATGGACAGTAAAGAGTATATCACAGATGAACCGGTGGCTGAGATGTCACAGTCTTAAATGCTCTTTACATTTATAATTAATTTTTTTGGAAGCATCTGTACATCAGTAAACATGGACAATCACAGAGTATTTAAATTTAAAGAATTAAATTCTAAAAGTGTTGATTTTAGGGATGCTTTGAACATTATTATAAAAAGTCTTATTTTCTTCCATAGGCCACCTTAATGGGTTTTGAAAATGAGGCACGCAGCAAACTAAAGGTGAGAACATGCCAACTTGTCAAGATATAGGATTTTCTCCAGTATAGGTGAGTCACTTGAACTTAAAGTCAAATACAAAAAAAAGTTTTAAAATCATTCTACAGCGAAAAACAGATCACCACTGTCTCAACTGTTTGTGAAAGTTGGACTGTCTTCATGTATGGCCTCATCACATACTGTATCCAAGTTGAGAGATGACAAAGCTTTGGTCCTCCACATTGCGAATGCTCACTAGGTCCCCATGTTCTTTGCGACACTCTTTCTGAGCATTCATCCATGTTTGAGGGGTACGCTGGAGGTGGAAGCAGTGACCATTGTAGGGAATCCAGGGGCTTGAACAAAATCCTTGCTCAACTGATGGAAAGAACAAAGATATATTCGACTGAGTGATTGATATCATACAGTGAGTGTGTCCGATAAAGAAACGTTACAGAAATCAAAGTAGGTAAGAGTATGTTTCTGTACTTTGTGGTGGAGCTGGCGGGGTCCCATCATTGTAGCAGATGTAGCCCATTTTCTTCACGCAGGATGAACTTTGCCAAGTGTGCTGCCCAGCAGAGTCAAGAAATGCACAGTTGTGTCCCGGATTAGGAAGTGGGTTTCCTAAAAAAAAAAAAACAAACATCAAGATATAACTTGAGATTTGTTCTTTACTAGTGGATATCCTTGCATTGCATGTTCCAATGATGTAAAATCCCAGAATAATTTGTAGGAGTTATTGTAAATTTTAGATATGAATAAAACACTGCATTTATGCTACCATTTAACATTCTTGTTTTCTTGTATCTGATATCACCAGATGCTAGAAAACGCTCGATACTGGCAAGCAATTGCTTATTTACAAATTCAACAGAAAGAGCAACATTAGCTTTTATTTGGAGGCATGTTTCTGGCCACCTGCCAAATATAAGTCCATTAAACACTCTCCTTTTAGTTCTGTTTTTGATCTCCAATCATTCCTGAGGGAAATATCTGGCTCTTTATCAGCTGGTTGCTAACTTTGTCTGTCTGCTGTTTGGTGGTGGGCAGGTAGCGCACAGTGAATTGATCAAGTCTTTTTTTCGGCTCTTCAGCTGCCTACGTCCGGAAACGATGCTGATGAGACGCTATAATGCTCCAAAGAGCTGAGAGGCTCGGCAGATTATTCAGTGTGGGTTCATCACTACACGTGACCCTTTTCATATACAAGTAGTCATGTGATCCATTGGTAATATATAATAGCATTGCTATTAGCAGCTTTAAGGTTTAAAATGTGTATTTTTGTTGAAAACTGTACTGTAAGAAGCAAAGACTGTTTCATTTCATACAAAAGGTTAAAAGGAGGACTTGTTATATGAATGACCACTCTTGAAGACAAGTTACAGGGGGACGTTACACACAACTTACATCTGGGATTTGCTTAATAGAACAACTTTTCTTTTTGCTTTTCAGTTCACTTCTGTGTATCTCAGAGGGTCAGGGCTTAAGGGATCTTTTTACTGGAGTAGCGACTTACCAGTGCCCCATCTCAGATAACGGAAAGGCTTCCCATTTGACCACTGCCAGCCATGTTCTGGGTCCAGAACCAGCCCAGTCCAAAGTTTTTGCCTCGCTGATCCTAAGAGTGCTGCATGTTTATGTGTGTTTTTGTGGTTGTGAGGGACAAAAAAAAGAGTAAAGGACAGAGTTAAGAACTTGTTCCTCTTTTTCACACTGTTCCTTTTTTGTTGCTTAATAACAAATCCACAAAAAGACAGAAATCAAACAACCACAAAGACCTAAATGTAGTGCATCAAAAACACAAGGGAAGCAATGTATTGTATAGAAAAAGAAATTATAACAATCAAATTTGATCATGTCCCTAATGAATATCAGGCTTCAAATGTTTTGTCTGTGAATTCATCAAAAAAAACGGATCATTTATCAGCGCATCTAATAATTTGTAAGTAAGTGATACTAAATTAATTGAAGGTGATTGGCCCAATGACACCTTCAGATTTGCAGACAAAGTGCAAAGGCTTCGTATCACTCATGTACAAAATGGATTTCACAATCTGTCCTCTGTGCTCACAGTGTCACAATGATCCTTGGACTATTTAGAGAAACACTGGTGTGATCTTACTGTGAGGTTGTGGAGCATGAAATAGCTGCTGTCTTAAAGGTTTGCACTAGTTCTTGAAAGCTCATGCAGTGTGTAGAAGCCAACTGTAGCAAACAAGTTGACATTAATGGGTGCAAAAAGTAACTGGTGGTCATTTTATCTATGATTTCTTGTTTTTTCATAAAACAACGCTTGTCTCCTTTATCCAGTTAGATTATGCTGTCTTTGTCAAATGCAAATAAACTAAACTGAAGATTTCTTTTAGAAATCAAGAGACATTATCTTTGTTTCAGTGCAGCACCTTTTGTGTCATTGTCATTGAATGAAAACATACAAGCATTAAGACCAGATCTTTGGCATGTTGTCAGAGTGGATTCATTAAAAAGCAGTTTATCAAAACATAATTTTTTGATGAATTTCATAACTTTTCTAAACGTATCCAAAAGTGATGCATACGTTTATTATCATATTATGTTTTCTAACACAATGTGATGATAATTTCAGGGACCTCTAAATTAACAATTTCATTTTACATCAGCAGAAGTTCAGAAGTTCTACTTGCATTTTTTTTAATTTAATAATATTTACATAAAACAGATTCACCCAGATCAATATGTGCAATTTTTAATAATTTGTGTTTAAAAACAAAAATCCACCAGGTGGCACCTTACCTGAGATGTAAGCCCGCTCATGGGGGTCAGTGATACTGACCAGCGAGGCACCCTGCTGTTTGCAACTGGCCTGAGCCTGAGGCCAAGTCAGAAGTGCCTGTGGGTTGAGCTGGTAATTCGCTCCTGTAACAAGGTTTTTCATCCAGTGGTCTCTGGCTGTTTATTGATACAGAAATATGGAAAATGAAATTCTTCACTCAGAGATTTTAATTCATAATTGTAACCTAAAATTGTGATTTAATACTGTGAGCTTTGCATACATATAACATGTCGACTAAACTGGAGCTAGGCCTCTAATCAGAACAACTTCTAATCTGAACTAATGTGCGCTCTGGAACCAAATTAATCTGCTTAAAGATGCATATAATGCTGACGTGTACAACATTCACTTCCTGCCTACTCACTGTAGTGATATTTCAATCGTAGATGCAGTACTCACAAGTAGTCGGGCAGTATCCCCACTGTTCACGTTCATATTTTGTTTCGATTGCACACCAAAGACGTTTTTGTGAGGAGTCAAAGGTAGTGCAGTCTCCAAACCACCGGTCTTTGTACATGAAGGGAAACATGCAGGGCTTACCGAATGCATTTCCTTCGATGGTATAAAGTTCTAAAAGAGAAAAAATAGTTTGATCAAATCATCACATCTCCTTTAATTGAACTGTCATCAATATATTATTCTGCAATGGTGTCATGTTTTTCCAGATTTGCATGGCAGACTTAAATCATTTGTTTGCTTTCTCCTCTCTTCGCTATTGATGTGCTCTAGGCGTGCACAGCCAAAATCTCATGATGAGGAGCTTGATGCCTCGTTCTAGTTGATTATAATTAAACTGATGTTTTGAAATCAGTAAGTTTTAGTTGCCAGGTAACATCGTGTAGCCACACAAAGTCATATGAGCCAATTTAAAGGGAGAGTGCTGTTCAGTCTTATGGCTACACGTCTGGTGCCCTCCAAAGTTTTCATACTCTACCTCTGTATGTTCTTGTGCAAGCACCGCTAGATGTCCCAGTGATTGTGAGGTGGTTATTTGGCCCAATGGTTTTGGAGAGAGCAATTGTTTCATCAGGTTTGATTTCAATGTAGAGCTCTTGGCCTTTCAGGGCGAGCAGTGTTCCATTCTTGCATTCCCACTTTTGGAGGTCAGACTTGTCGTTACAGTCGTAGAGGCTCACTTCACTCCCCACACTTTTGCCCTGCACTCCCAGGCACTTTTTGGTTGTGACAGCATAAAGCCGATTACTAGTCGTCCAGCGCATGTCAAGGCAGCGGGTAAATTTTTTCAGCAAACAGAAACCAGTGGCCTTGTTAGTGAGTGAGAATGGGGCATCTGCAGAGAAATTTGAAAAAAAAAAAAAAAAAAAATCTGTTGAATTAATCCACACAATTATATTTTGAACAGCCTATCACATGCATAGATGTATTTGCAACATAAATTACAAATTTACCTTGTAACAAAGATAGTTTCACGTTCTGTCTATGAGTCCTTCTTTTTCAGGATTTTCTTTTTTTTTTCTTTTTATTTTCCCCAAATTACAGTTGACAACATAAAGATAAAAATAGGTTGTTTTTTTGTTTTTTTTATTACTTTCTGAAGATACATTTGTTTCACTTATCTTTGTTGTTTTCTACTGGAGCTTCTCTGTTCAAAACACATTTCCTGTTAAACTTTGACAGACTAGAGCTGCACTCACAGCATCCTTGAAATAGCCGTCGATACAGTCTATCACTTTAGTTGAGTCAGTTGATTGTTTTGCCCAAATTTGCACCTTTTAGGAATATTTTTTAAAGATGCATAAGAACACGATATCGATTCATCATCATCATTTGCAATTTTGCATAATACATTTACATAATCAGTGCTAGCAGTAGTTCTGAAAACACTCCTGTGGGAAAGTGAATGTCCGAATTTGAATTTGCTTCTTCTCCAGTCAGACAGTAAAACAAATAAGGACAATTGATCCTTACATCAGTACCTGTAAGTAAGACATACTGAAATCTCCCAGACTTGCAAAATACAAACCTTGAACAAAGTCTTAAAAAACAGAAAATGCTGCATATGAAAGCTTGAGTTCATACTGTACCATTTGCTGTTGAACAGTGAAATGTTAGGATGAAGAGCACCGAGGCCACTAGAGTTATCCTTGGGGTCAGCATTCTTCTGATAAGTCTCACAGCCGCAGACATTGTCCATGCATTGCAAGCAGAGGACTTATGAGCATGAGCATGGAAAGGAGGGAATCTTAATAGCACTGACACTATCACTTCTTTCCTCCTTTTCAATGAGTAAGTGTCATGTTTCAGATTGGCAGATTTCAGCATTTTACTACTGGTAAAAAGTGGGTGGGGGGTTGGGAGGGAAGTAGGGGCAACCATACACACACTTTTTTGCTCGCACGGATGTCACACTCCAGAAAGAGCAAAAAGTGGCCCCATTCACTTCCTGTCCCGGGGAAAAGAAGAAAAAAAAAAAGATTTATAAGAGATTCATTCTAAACATGACTCATCAGATTCAGTGGTCCAGACCAGCATCCATCCTCACTGACTTTGGTTCATATTCCTGATAACGGCCACTGGTGTAAAAAAAAAAAAAAAAAAAAAAAAAAAGAGTACTAGAAACAAAGTAGAGGATGAGTGCACTCAATCGCTCACCACTTTGAAAAAATGTTAGCAACCACCTAGCAGGAACTCAGCAATAAGCTTGTGAGTGTTTTGAGTGTTGCATTGTCAGCAAGCATGCACTGATTTTCTTCAGAAATATTTTTTTTATTTTTCATATATTTATATATTTTCATAATTTCCCTTTTTTCACGCAGAGCACTAGAGCATTTTTCAATGACATACACAAGAACAACACTATAATAGCACACTACTAATGTGCCATTGTGGATTACCTACAATCACAAAAAGAGACTCAATGTCATGAATTCACTGATCGCCTATACGCTAGAAACGATTTGTGCTAGGTGTAAGGAAGCACAAATTACTTGTGAGGTTATTAGACCAGAGTGATATTGCATTGTTGCTGATGAAGAGAACATTTTGTGCATCCTGAGTGTAGCAACACGATATCCTGTTTTGGGGGAGAGGCATTCAGATGTTGAGGTTTGTTCTCCAACTCTTCCTTGACATCTATCATAGCATTTTGTATTCTCACTTCCTCTTTTGTGATTCTCCTTTTTGGTGCAACTGTGCTGAAATATTAACGTTTGAGACTCTTAAGTAGGACAAGTGGGATTTGTACACTTTTGTATACTGTTGTGGGTTTATACCAATGGAATTTCTGAGTAGCTTTGTTGTAAGTCCTCAATACAGATGTTTATCTCCTAACATTTTAAGGGTCACTCTAAATTTGGACTAGTGATGATAATGGTAAAAAAATTATATATTAAGATGTTGTAATTCAAGCTGCAACAACCTCATTACTGCAGCTTGATGTCAAAGCCTAAAGTACAAAAAACCTAGTATCCAAGTGGACATGTGAAAACCACCAAGCACAGTGGATTAGCATTTACCAGATATCACCCCAAATCTAAGACTGATCAATACAAAGGAGAAATTATAATTTAAAAAATAATAATGCTCCTTTCTAACACTACAGTACTAATGGGTGATACTCCCCAAATTTGTAATTAACCAAGAAGAGAAACTGCAGTTTAAGTTTAAGGTCAAAGAACTACAAACTAATTGACAAATCCCCAGTTGTCACACGAGGTGGCAACTACATTCTGTAAAACAAACTGGGACAAATTGCCACTTCGACAGAAAATGGTAAATCCCAAAATCAGAGACTATCGTGGACGAATTCGTCACAACCCAGCTCAAGCCTGGACAAAAAGGGAAGACCCTTCTCATTTTACGTAACTGCATGAGAAATTAAATAAAAGACAAACCAAATGCTATCCAACCAAGTGGCCAGGGAGTCCTGTTCTGGTCATCATAAAGGAAGTGCACATGGTGATAAAGTATAGGTGGAGGAAAAAAAAAACCATAACGGTCCATTTCAGTCAGGCACAGAAAATGTCATGTCACTTCTGCTGCCTTAAATTGGTGGCTTTGTGTGGAAACTGAACAAAATACCACCACCGGCTCTTCAAAGTCTCTGTCAACACTTGAAAGCTATGAAAAAAAAGATTAAAGTCTACCAAAGCATGTCTACCACCTGCTGTTCTTTGCTTATCAGCTGATAGAAAGTCAGTCTCGTTGCTGTTGCCTCCCTCCTGCGTGCGTGAGAGAGAGATTCTGCTCTTCGTTCATGATTTCCTGAAAACACACCGACCTTGGCTCAGGTGTTTTGATAGTGTCCTGTCTCTGTCAGAACATTATCATTGTCAGTTTTGTAGGCCAGACGCCTGCACACCTAACAGACCTGACACCTTGGACAGAAGTGGGTTTACAGCCCCTCTAGAAGACAGAGTAGGAGGAAAAGAATGGTTATTGGGTGGAAAAGGAAAGAAGCAACCTTGTTGGTTATGTGTTTCATTGCACATTTAACCAATGTGAAAAGAATAAAATAATGTAAAATAATTATGTAATAGTATTTCCAAGGTATTTAACTTGAACAGTCAAAGTGCATTCATACCGGTTCAGTATTTTTGGGTCAAGGCTTATTTATGAGGAGTCAAACCACTCAGAAGTCCTTACTGAAATGCTTTACTACGCAGAGCTGTTTGACAGCTGATTATCAAAGTTAAAATTATTATCATTGACCTCACACACTGAAATTGGAACATGGACTATCTCATTTCAATTGTATTTTTGCCTACCAGCTGGAACACCAGATAAGATGCCGTCAAGTTTGGCCTTACAACATATACTGTGATCCAAATACACATGATTCTGGTAAATTCACTGGATGCATTACAGCAAGTTGTATATGTTTGATTTTAATTGACTTCTTTTTGAAAAATCAAAATTAATACTTACTAATGAATCAATACTGTATCCTCACTTCATTTTAGAAGTTAAAGTTTACAAATGCTTGCATGTACAACAGGAGACTATAAAATTCTGAATCTGTACTATCACCTGGAACATTTATGACATTAGGTCATTCTTGTAATCTAAAGCTTTGCTTTGCTCAGTAAAACAACTGAAGCATTCACTGAGAGCCATAAAGACAAGCAATGGAAATGTAATGCAGTTAACTGAGTACACCCTGGACTTTAATCTGGGGTTTACCGATAAGGATTGACGGCCTTAGCGCAATTGTTGTAATAGAAGTTGCACTCCAGTAATTCATTAGCAAACTGTTAATCAGAGGGGTAGCTGGGGTTGCAGTCATGCTTTAGGGATTTTGCCTTCTCTTTGGATTTCTGACTATGTGTCATATTTCTCCAGATATGAAGCAATTACTTGTTTTGTCAGGTAAGGGTCTTCAGAACTAAATATCACACACATTTCTATATCATTTTGTATCCTTAAGG
The DNA here is from genome assembly GCF_002814215.2 of Seriola lalandi dorsalis. Taxonomy (NCBI): domain Eukaryota; kingdom Metazoa; phylum Chordata; class Actinopteri; order Carangiformes; family Carangidae; genus Seriola; species Seriola lalandi. Next base: position 81,532 of record NW_019524721.1, on the reverse strand, counting down.
TTGTGCACATTGTTTTATATGCATACTGGTCAAGTAAGAAGAAGTCACCAGAGTTGTCACAAATAAACTACACAGTGACAAGTTGTACAATGTCTATAGTTGTTGAAAAACATGCATATAATTGTGGAATTAACAAGCTGTGGTGTTCTGGCAATTTTGAGATGTTTAATCAATTAAAACAGAAAGATTACTGTAGTGTAATTGAAGGGGATAGTCACATTTGTCCCCAGGTTCTCATCTTTTAATCTTTTTGTCATAAAACTGTCTTTACAGTATTGTTGGTCATCGTGTCTTCTTGTCCTGATGGGGAGTTCAACTGCACATCTGGAGGATGTCTTCCTGCTCAACTTGTCTGTGATTTTAAGGAGGATTGTGAAGATGGCTCTGACGAGGAGTTTTGTGGTATGCTGGCTTTTCTGCAGAACATTGTCAACTGAATTCTTTATTTAGATTTTTACTAACTCAACAACATCCGATCTTTGTGTTGAGAGTAAATAGATTTTGGTTAATTTCTGCCAACTTTCTGTGCATTCACTTTTGTCTTTGTTTAGCACCTTTTAAACTATGGTTAACTCAAAAGCATGGTATCCTTTATTCAGCATAAACTGAAAGTACAGATCTTTAGTCATAATAAAAATTTTATAGTGGAACATTTCGAGGTTGTAAAAAATATTGTGTCACTATTTATGCACACAAATACAAAATAATAGAAATAAAACTAGAATACAGTCTACTTACATTTAAAGAGATTTTTATGTCTTTTTCATTTAAACACTATGTCTATCAATGCCTATAAATCGCTTAAAATGTCAATAATTCACTATTTCAAATTTCCCTCCAAAAACATTTTTATGGTGTCAACTATTCTTTACAACTTCTATTCTCTGAATAAAGTTGTGTTACAATAATTAAAACATGTTAAGTGTATTCACTGATGAATACATGGATGCCTAGGGGTTTTAAACATATTAAAAGCTTTGAAAAATACAATCAATACAGGACATATAAAACAGCAGGATACCGAGAAGAAGAATGCTTTAAAGTTCTCACAGTGTGCAAATTTTAATATTTAACTTTTGACGTTATTCTCTGTTGCCCTCCTCAAGGGTCGTGTGACTTTGAGCATCACACCTGTGGCTGGAAAGTCGTTAGTGCTGACTCCTTCCAGTGGAGACGGCAGATGGCAAACATAACCTCAATACCTGGACAGGACCATACCACAGGAACCTCATGGGGTAATTATTAACTTCCTATCATGATCTGTTTGTGCCATTACTTTGCTCATATTCATTTTAAACAGACGAGGCATTTTAAATTAGTGATAAAAGTGTTTCATTTGTTCACAAGATCAAGCCTTTATTGATATTGATATTTGTCTGTTGGATCCAGGACACGTCATGCACATACCTGGAAATGTCAGTTCTTACTCTCCGGCTAATTTGGAGTATTCTGTTGACAAGCGGGCAGCTCTGGGATGCCAGATCAGGTACTCAGAAGAATCTGTTATTTTCAGTTATGTATATTACAGTTAGATACTGATTGGTTGATTGATTGTGATTTTAGTCAAATCTGATTTGAAGTTGTGAAATACCCTTTGCTAGCTGTCAGATGTTTTTGTGATTGGACTGTTAATTTGTTTCAGCTTCTGGTACCATACTAATAAGTCGTCATTTCCTGCACGCCTCAAAGTACAAATGCACAGAGACTCCGCTAAGGAAGACTTGCTGGAGATTTCTAAAAGTAATACAGACGGCTGGGAGAATGCTACAGTCTTCATTGGTAATCAGCCAGGAGGATACAAGGTTTGTAAAATATCCTGTATGCCTTTAGGCTGTACACAGACATTGTAATCTAAAATATTTAAGAAGTCAGGTTAGGTTAGATAGAAACACCTTTAATGCGCCTTTAATACTGGAATCATTTTTAAAATTTTATTTAGATTGGTCTTGTAGCGCTTTTTTTATTATTATTTTTTATTTTATTATTACTTTTTATTGTACCTCTAAATTTGATTTAATCTTTATCTGGTTTCATTCTATAACACCTAATTTCCCCCCTGGGGCATCAATAAAGCAATCTAGATTTTATACTTTTACTTGATATCATGTTTGTCCAGAAGATTAGTGGTGGAATGAGCTCTCCACTGAAGTCAGGCTAGCAGAGTCACAGCCCATCTTCTGCTGCAGACAAAAAAAAAAAAGACACCTTATCACATCGCAACAAAATTTGCCAGCAACTGCTTATTTCTCATTTCCTGAAAAAAACAGATCTCTGATCTGAACTTGTACTGTAGCACTGAACTTGCTCTTAGTTGTTTGTTTAAACAGGATACACTCCCGACATGAGATCTAGCCTTTGCCTTTACAAGGTTTGAAAGAACTAAATATAAGTCGCTTTGAACAAAAGCATCTGCCACGTGAATGTGCTGTAATTGTAATGTAGTATATTCCTCAATTAATTTGTGTTGCCACAAACGAGCAGACACACAAAGAAAACCTGGGCCAGGTTGTACTGAGGAATTGGATTGACTGTGTTGTTTTGGGGTTCAAGCAGGTTCAAGCAGGTTCAAGCAGCCCGGTTCTAGACGGCTTTGACTGGGGGAGCATTAAGAGATCACTAACTGCCAGACTTGAAGACTCGTGACTGGGATACTCAGTGTTCTTTATGACTGTAAGCTGTAACATGTACTGTTTTATTTTAACTAAACTAAAGCCATAGAATCTAATAATATATCGGTCCATAAGGTATTTAATTTTAAACCAACCTCCACAGACTACAGCCCCGTAACAGTGCTGTTGCGAGGTGTTAACAACAACAAATCAGTGCATGGTGACAGAGCGAGATAGATAGTGAGAGAGAGAGAGAGAGAGAGAGGGGGCCTTAGAGTGGGAGAAATCAGTGAGTGAACCGCTGAAAATAATCCCAAACACTGCAATTTGCAAGTATCCAGATAAATGTATAAAATCTAGAGATCAAATTTCATGGTTTACTAAAACTAAAACCAGATTTTTCTCAGCTGAGTCAAGTCACTGAGTGCGAGTACAGTAGACTGGTAAATAGAGAGTATCGGTGAAGTGAAATGATAGCAAAGTGACTGCTCTCCCCGATGTAGCCAGTCTTTATATGGCCAGACCAACCAGTCACATACAAATTAACTTTGATCATTTGAATGTGGCATGTGTATGATTGGTCATATACTTTTCATAAACAGGACGACTTGGTGGGGCAGTCGGAGCATTTGGTGGGGCATTGCCCTCCCATGCCGAAGTCTAGAGCCAGGCCCGTGTTCAAGGCAAAATGAATGAAGATGCGTAGTCTGTTGGGTGCCTTGTACTTGAAATGTACTTAGAGGCAACTTCATGACAACTTACAGGTGTACATACACAAACAGGGAGTGTCAGTTGAACCAGATGGTCAATAGGGGTTTCACGTCTCAATTTTTCCTCCAGGGCCCAATAGTGTGTTAATGTGGCCCTGAACGGCTAAATCAGTTTGAAGGATAATGATTTGCAGAACAAATGTGGAGTAAAACACTTCTCTTCCTACAGCTGCTGTTTTCACTCTCCACTTGGTCTTTTGGAGGCCAAGACATTATGCTGGATGATATCAGCTTTGACAACTGTGGAGAGGGAGATGTCCCTGCAGGATCAGACCAACTCTCATGTGATTTTGAAAACGATACCTGTTCATGGTATCATGATTACACTGCCAGCCTCTTGTGGGAAAGGACAAGTGGGAAATATAATGAAAGCCCAGCTGGGAAAGGTGAGTATCTTATGGACGGTTAACAAGAATTTTATTTTAGCAGCTACTTTATTCCCTATATTTTCATATTCATCTGTGGTGCTTATTTTACTATATCAAAATAAAGAGTTCAATCGTGAAATTACAACAGTAGATTTAAGCGCGTTCGAGAGGCTGCATATTCATCCCCAGTCACATTTACATTACTAAATGCGAGTTAATCTACATCTGTTTTCCTGGTTACACTCTGATTACATTCTGAGTACTTGATGAGTTTTAACAATTGCACGATTTTTAATCTTTTTTTCCCCCTCAGGCTACTACATGCTCATAACAGCTGCATACAACCTGAACATCTCATCAGCAGCCAGACTCATCAGCTTCCCTAGACACGCAGGTCAAGTCACATGTGTGAGCTTCTGGTATCACATATTTGGCAACAGCATCGGTACGTGCCTCATTTTCCATAGCTGCACTTGAAGACATATTTAAATCCATATGTGTGTGCATTTTCCAAGATCAATACAGTTCTTATGGATTCTAAGCACCTTTGGCAAGACCATTTTTTTCTCAGCTTGTTCTCCATAATGCACATTGTTTGACAAATGCACAAGTTCTATTTATGTTCTCTTATTACCAGGTTCATTGAAGTTTATTGCAAAGCATCCTGGTGAAGCAGAGACGGTTGTGTGGATGAGGAGTGGCACCCAGGGAAACAAATGGCGATTTGCTGATCTTACCTTCACTAGTGACAAACCAATACAGGTATTCTTATTAGTCTTTTCTGAGTGTATGTCTCTCCTGTTGGATGTTGACATCATTTTGAGAAATGTTTGTGAAGAGCAGTTTCATGTAGATTTTTTAGAAAATGGGTCAAGTCTTTAAACACATGTATGTTTAAGTCAGTTTTCCAACAGTGCAAAACACAAACGTCTCTTATTTCTGTGTCTTTCTTATTGTTTTTCTACAATAATATTGCCGTTATCGTATTCCTGTTTAACAGTGGGTTGGATTAAATGATTTTTTTTTAAAGTTGACTACCATAGCTATTTTAACTTAGTTATGTTTAAAAAGATATTTCATGACAAAACTCTTTCTTCTCTTGAAATAAACGCTTTAATGAATTCAAACTGTTCTCCAGTTTATCATAGAAGCTGTTGTGGGAGGTATCCAGGGGAGCATAGCCATTGATGACATAGTGGTGTCCACCACTGCAAGTGGTTCTTGCCCACCTGAGAGAGAGTGCACCTTCCAGGGATCCCTCTGTGGTCTGCAGCAACAGCCTTCTGCAAACTTCGGCTGGAGCCGGATCACAGGGACATCCCAACCAGCCAACTCTTCTGGCCCCGTCGCAGATCACACTCTGGGGACAGAGCAAGGTTTGCAACTCCATGAGATACATGGCTAATGTAATGCTACTGTGTCAAAACTAAAGAAAAGTTATGTGTTTTTGTTTGTTTATACAATCACACACTCAGATAAAAAGTCAACATGTGCATAACTACACCTTATTTGTAGGTTATTACCTGAGTGCCCGGTTGTGGAGTCACCCTGTGGGGTCCAGAGGTGCGATGATGACTGCAATGATGGAGCCAACACCTCCTGACGGGGAATGTCTTATGTTCTGGTACTACATGGAGGGAAGTGGAGTGGGTGAACTCACTATTTACCTTCAGACCCCTGGCGGCCACAGAAACCCCCAGAAGCTCTGGGACAGAAGTGGAGATCAGGGGAAGCACTGGAGACACGGAAGAGTGACGCTTCTCAGCCCTGATATCCCATATCAGGTAGGAATGTACCTACGTTGTACTAAGTTCTCAGATAATGTTTTTGAATAAATAATTGCAAATGGTCAGAGCAGTCTGCAGACTCTCCAGACAAGCTGGTTTGGGATGAAATGGAGTTTTTCTAAAACTCTTGACAGTAGTGTATATACTGCATGTGTGGATAATAGGTAGTAAATTTCAGCAAAGGGGGATCAGGGGACACTGATGTTCAGCTCATCTTTTTCAGCACAGATGCTTTAATTTCTAAGAAACATCAGTACCAACTTCCTCATGTAAAAGTCAGAGCTATGTGGAAATAACTTATAAGGTCATCTTATAAGTTAAAATCAATTTGTCATTCTGAGTGACAGGTGATTTTTGAAGCGACAGTGGGGGATGGACCGAGGAAAGATATAGCCATTGACGACCTCACTGTCCTGAATGGTGCCTGTCCCCCGACAGGTGAGTGAGTGACCATTGTGAAGAAAATGGATGAAAGATGAAAAGGAATGTATATTGTAGGGGGTAGAGTCGGGGTGGGGGTGGGGTTTGTTCAAGCATTTTTATATGACTGCATGCTGCATGTGCATCTGTGGTATTCCTTTCAGGCTTTTGTGACTTTGAGATGGACATGTGTGGTTGGGTAAACAATCCTCCAACAGAGTCTGGAATGGACTGGGACTGGCTTTCAGGCGACAGTGAGGGTCTTTTCATCCCAGGAAGGGACCACTCCACAGATTCTTCTTTAGGTAAATCAGGACACACATCCTTTAACTCCCAGCTCCATGGTCAGTTTGCATTTCGCAATCCACAAAATGTATATATTTGCGGGTGAAGCCACTGAGTAAGATGCTCCGTTTCATTCACTGAGGTACTTGTTTAGCAAAGCATATAACCCTTCTGATTAATGGAGCTACTCAAACTTCAAGTGACTGAATACAGCCATAACAGGGAACTGTTGGAAAATAATTCACCTGGATATTTCATGTTGTTTCTTTCTCTCCTTAGGCCACTTTGCTATGTTCATGTCCTCTAAGAGAGAAGAAATAGCCCACCTGGAGAGTGAGTCCATGGCGGCTGTGGACCGAGCTTGCCTGGAGCTCTGGCACCGCACCGAAGGGTGGTCAATAAACCGTGAGTATATTCTTATCTCTGCTCTCCTACGAAGCATTGATTTGGTCATGTGTGGGCTAAAACTTATGTTTCATTGCAAAGTGAACGCATTTTTGACATTTAAGTTGCATACATTTCAACACTTGTGTCAACAAAGGCTATATGTTAGTGTGTTGATACTGAGACATGTTAACTTACTGAAAATGCTGTTAAAACTGTGGTCAAATGTAACCTGGACAAAGTTAACTTTTCAGATTTAGTTTTGGTCTAAATATCTATACTTCTTTTGAAATGAAAATATTTTGCAGGAGTGTCCTGGCCGAGATAGCAGAGAACATAAAGCATAGGTTAAAAACACATGCAGTATAAGAGAGACTAATAATTAATTCTATAAAATATGAAGAGAATAATCAAGGATCACAAAACAGCAGTTAATACAGTATACCATGACATGGACTACAAAAGAGAGATGAAAATAAAACAGGAGTTCGAACAAGATGACATTTGTTACTGTCAGAAAGTGAGGAACAAGATTATTTTCTCATCTTCAAAGCTACTGGTGGCAAAAAGCAGGAAAATTCCATGTTAATGGATTAATACTTACCAGGGTGTGAGAGGCAGTTAAGCTGCTTTGCAGTTTACTTTTGCAGCTTTATTACAGCACATACAGTACAGATAGTACAGGACATATACATGTGCCAAATAAAATGATGAATAAACCAGCAAGAGTTCTTTCCACTGAGAGGGCTTTTTGTGATACTCTGTGATACTGATATTGCCTCATTGTGGATCTTATTGTCCTTTGCAAACTCTTAATGACTCATCACTTTCCTCATCTTTCTGTCCCATGGCTTCATCCGGAAGGCAAATTCTTAAATAAAGTAAATAAACGACAGTTTCAGTCTTTTAATGATGAATTGTGGCACTTTCAGGCCCCTCGCCCATTACACTGACAGTGTTTGTGAATGAGACTGCTGGACTGCGTGCTGTGTGGACTACAAATGGATATATGAATAACACATGGATCAAAGACAGGGTGGATTACAGTGCATCAGAGCCTCACCAGGTAGAATAACAGTTAGAACTTAATGATGAGAAAACACTGCACATAAACAGTAGAAATCAGTGCAAAGCTTTAAATGAACTCATCATTCACTTGTCATTCTTCATCACAGATTATTTTGCAAGCCAGTTCTTCCAACTCAGCTGAAGGAAGCTTTGCCCTGGACGACGTGCACATCATCAGGGACAGGTCTTGTGATGACATCATCCCAACAACCACCCCTACCCCTGCCACCACGACCACCACTGCTCCTGCCTCTGACATGGATTGCACCTTTGAACAAGGTGACACTGGGAAAATAGAGTTTCAGTAGTATGACTCTAAGATGTTTGACTTGACAGATCATTCTCAAGATTTAAAGGTTCATACTTAATAATAGTGATTGACTGAGTAACTGAACAAACAAACAAAAGCTGTTACATTTTTTTAGCTACAGTAGCATCATTCAAACTCCACAAATGACTTAATAATACATCCCGTCAATAAATATATGAATTATACCTGTGTCCAGTGGTATTTACATTCGGATATTTGGATATTATTGAATAATTATTCTGTAGTCTATTTATCCTATTTCCTATGTTACAAATAGAGTATTGTAATATATAAAGTTACATCTTCTATAACAGGTCTATGTAATTGGGTTCAAGAGGACAGTGACGATTTGAACTGGATTCTCAGTAGTGGACTTCAAGTGGCCCAACCATGGGATGGACCTCAGTATGATCATACTCTTGGAAATAATCAAGGTATTGACTATTGACCTTAAAAAAGATGTGTAGCTAAGGTGGGGCTGTTGTGAACATCAGACATTGTTTTAACCATTGTTTATTTTAATAAACATATGGTCTGTAAGTCCAAGAGAATTAAACAGTTTTGATAAAAGATTAATTTAGAAGCAAAAGAAATCTACATATATACATATACAAATCTGTATGTATATTATGGTCTAAACAATGTACAGATTAGATAAATCATCATTATTATTTTCATTGCTGCTCCTCCATTGTTATCATTACTGAAACACGGCCGTCAATGATAAAACGGACCAAAGAACAATGATCCAAAGCCACATTCAACGATTTGCACTGCAGTTTGAAAGCTTGTCTGTTTTTTTGTTTGCCAAGGTTTCTTTTTGGTGTTGAATGGATCCAGTTCCAAGAATGGAGAGAGAGCAGCCATCTCTGTTCCTGTTGTCAATCTTACATCAGATATTTGTGTTGGATTCTGGTATTACATGCTCGGGCCTTCTGTGTCCACCCTGGATCTGCTTGTTCAGACAGTGTGTAGCCCAGTTTGTACTACTACAAATCTTCCGTTGCAGACTTTGCTTGCAGTGTCTTTACCTCAGCGCTACAACAACAATGGCTTGCTTTGTTTTAGAAATCCTCTGAGCTGTTAGTCTGGACTCAGAGAGGGACTCAGACTCCAGAGTGGTTCAATGCACAAGTAACCATCAGCATGAACGATACAATACGGGTAAATTTTTACATTCTATTTAATTACGAATATACTTAGATTTTTTTTTTTTTTTTTGGTTTTAAATTATGTTTGTATTCCTCCTTCGTCCACAGATGGTGTTCACTGGCCATAGAAACACCAACAGTCAAGGATTCATCGCCATTGATGACATTGCAGTGAGGGAGGGGGCCTGCAGTGATCAGAGTAAGTGAACACAGACCCAGCACTACCTGATGTTAACAGAAAGTCAAAATATACCAGTGATTACTACAGGTTTTCCCTTCTTTCTTTTTTTTTCACCAAATTTTAGACATGTGTGGGTTTGAGTCTAGCTTGTGTGGCTTTGAAAACTCGGTCAGTCATAAGGGTCAGTGGCATCGCAAAAGGGGAACACAACATCAGGTGGATCACACTTATGGAACTGAAAATGGTGAGTGGGAAACTGTGGTACCACGCCACACACTGTGAATATGTGTTTGGTAGATTAGAGCAATCATGTTCCCACCACAACTACATGAAGGTTATAATATAAAGTGAATCAATAGTAAGTCCTAAGTTTAACTTGTGATCATGAGCTGTGGTTCCCAACCTGGGAACGTGGGACTCCACAGCACTGGGGCTCAGGTCGCAATATAAGTCAAGGAACATTAGTCTTTGGATGATCTGTTGCAAGCAGATAACTCAATAACTTCTGGATGAACTGCATTCAAAATTTGTTGTCTTCAGATGTTTCATCTAGAGCCACCATGATAAAAAGAAAGGTATTTGTCCATGATTTTGGTATATGACCAAGTACCTGGAAGAATAATGACATTCCCATCAGCCTCAGAAGAACTTTATGTTTGGTGCTAATTAGAAAATGTTAGAATTCCAAACCCCCTAAACTAAGATGATGAACATAGTAAACATGCCTGCTAAACATCTCCGTTAGTATTACCATTATGAGAATGTTTGCATGCTGATGTTAGCATGTAGCGCAATGCAATGCCAGCCTCAGAGCTGTTGGCTGAGCTGTAGACTCTTAATCTTGTTTGCACATTTGTCACATTTTCCCAGTACGTTCTTCTTACAGAACCGTTGTGGTCATCCAATTCATAATACATGTACTGTAGCGTTTGACACACTTTTAAGGTGAGGGTGAAAAATGCAAATATCATGATTAAACGACAGTGAGCACAAGAAGCAGAAGAAGTTACACTTAAGTTACACCCATGATTGCATTTGAAACACCTGTAACTGTCTTCCTTTGAGGTTTCTACGTGACTGTGATGACAACAAACTCGACACAGACTGAAATAGCTCAGCTGATCACGCCAGAGTTCACGTCAGCTACAGAGATGTGTGTACGCTTCTGGTGAGTCTAGTACTGCCACTACACACATTTACACACATCACATGTCATCTGATGCACATTTTAATGTTTATGTGTCTACTGTATTTCTTCAGGTACTGGTTACCTGCAGGTTCCTCTAATGACCTTGCTGTTCATTTGCTGCGGAGTGGGGAGCAGCTTGATGCCCTTTGGAAACGGTCTGGAGCATCTTCTACAGGCTGGGAGGTGGCGGAGGTCACTGTGTCCTCTCCGGCAAAATTCCGTGTAAGCTGTGTTTTTTTTTTATTTTTTTATTGTTTGTTTTTTTGTTTTTTACGATGATGCCTTTCTACTCTCTGCCAATCAAACAGTCTCTTTCACAGTATGCGACTAAACTGTCTACTGCATTTTTCTGTCATTCCTGTAAGATGCTACCTAAAACTGTTCATGTACCTATGTGCCTGACCAGGTGGCGTTTACGGCGATCCAAGTGGCAGGCACTAATTCTACAGTGAAACTAGATGATATTTCTATGAGAGATGGGACCTGCAGTCCTCCAGGCAGCTGTGACTTTGAGTCCGGACAGTGCAGCTGGGTCAACATCCCCAAAGGAGACGGACATGACTGGGTGATGGCCAATGGGGGCTTCCAGGGTCCGCCTACAGACCACACCACTCAGACCCCAGATGGTACGACCTCAGATGTACCTCAACATAATAAGCTTAACATGAATATGCCACTGGAGTAGATATAGAGATCTTTTCACTGTTGTCATATGCCATTAATGGGGGAACATGTCCACTTAATACTTTACTGAACCACCAAAAATTATTACCAAAAAAGTCTTCATATCCCAAAGAACAATCTCAGTAGTGAATTTGTTGATTTAAACCCTGGTGGGTGATGTTTTTCATTCATAACTACAATGGCATGGATGATGGTATTTATAGATTTAAATCCTTATAGCTGCACTAATCAATATTTTTTATTAACATAAGATCAAATTACTATGTATAATGTGAAATGTCCCAGGGTACTGACGAACCCTCAGAGAATTATCGCCGAACTCTGCAGTTGCCTCAGTCTTTTAGTCTTTCAGAAACAAGACTACAAATGCTAACGCTGCTGCTAACTTTGGTTTGTTTCGTTTACTGCGGAGCGCACAAAAATATGTGTTTGAAAATGTGCCAAACCTCATAAAAAAAATTTGAATGTAGGTTAGATGGCTAGGATTATTAGCTGACCAAGTGCAGCCCTCAATGTTGCAATTAATGATTAATGATTAGCAGCTGTCGCAGCTTTTTAGCTGTCACAGTCTATTACTTATTAACTTCTCTTTTTGTCCCTGACTTATGTCCTGTTACATGTGACACATGACATATGACATCCTCCTTTATCCAAAGAAAAGGTTTCCTTATGACCTTTCTCTGGAAGAAACTTGAAACTGAGAAGGTCATTAAAAGTTTAGAAATTATCAAGAATTGTAATGTAATTTCTGGATTCAGAGTTTGAATAGTTCTAACAGCCAAAATGAGCAGCACGGAGAAGTATTCACAGCTGATAGTTTGCACTGAAAATGAGACATACGTTGATCTATCTTTATGTATTTAAATTATTAACCAATGAGAATTCAATGATCAAGCACTGTGGAGAATTGCAAAAAATATGTGCAGGTTAACTAAATATTTTTCCTATTATTATTATTCAACATTTTTGTTTCTTTTGCATGTAGGTTGGTTTTTGTTGAGCTCATCCCTGCACCTAAACCACAGCAGTGTAGCACAGGTGGTGTCAGAATGGATCCAACTGAAAGACACCACCTCCTGTCTCACCTTATGGTACTATATGGATAGCAGGTAAGCAGCAGAAAAAAAAATCCAAATCACCAACCTTCTCACATCATACAGTATGTGACAACGCAGAGGATGCACTTTATCCTGTTAAGCCTGTTTAGTTTCCTCATTGACTTCCTCAGGAAGTGTGCACAAATGTCATTCAGACATGAATCATCTGCTCTCTCTTTGTGCAAGACTAAGAATATTCTGTGGCAGAGTTCAGTCTTTACACAAGACTTTAAATTAAAATTAAAAAGTCATAGTTTTAAGTCTCTAAAAACAACCATCTGAAAATGTAAAAAAAAAACATACATTACATATAAACTAGATTTTTTTCTGAAGTGAATAAATGCTTTTTGCTTAAACTGACTTAACTGAAGCCGTTTTCATAAATCAAATCAAACCAAAGCATTGCATTTGTCTGTTGTTTTCAGTGACTCTGGGACATTGCGGGTGTACATGCGTTCAGGGCCATCGCAGGAGGATCTCGTGTTCAACCGTAACAGCAGTGGGCACAGCTGGACCAGGCTCTCCCAATCTGTAGAGAGGATCACACCTTTCCAGGTACTCTAGTGGTTGGAATAGAACAGAATAATAATTTTTTTAAAGAATAATAAAAAATATAATAATAATAATAATAATAGTAAAAAAGAGTGGCTATTTTATCAATGACATTCACTGACTCCCTCAACAACTACACACTCAGCTGCTGATCGAAGCAGAGACTCGCAATAGAGGATTTATTGCCATTGATGACATAAGTCTCACACCAGGACTTTGTCAAGGTACTGGCAGTTTTTTGTTTGTTTTTTTTTTTATTCCATAGATAATTACTGAAATATGTTCAATGATAATTAAATTTAAAATAATAAATGGCACCGTTTTCTTTTCTTGTAGTGAATGAAACAAGTTTGGGATTTGAGGGTTGTTCATTTGAAAATGGCACATGTGACTGGGAGGACATCAGTGTTGGCCAGTTTCAGTGGGTGAGAGGAGGGAATGCTACTGGGAACACTGGACCCTCTGTGGACCACACATTGGGAACTGAACTGGGTAGGACCGCACACTAACCCCTCATACACTGACTTCATATACAGTGAGACAGGATATCTGCATCTGGACTGTTTTACAGATCAAATCAAATCTGTGCAAAAGCAAACATAATCTGTGTACAGTACAAAGGTTAATCTTTTAGTGATTTTACTGATCACAAAAAGATGTTTGCATTTCACATTAAGCTGCAAATTAACCACAAATTAAGGCAGTTATTGTTTAAGATGTATCATGTTTAAGATGCATAATTGTTAGAGGAAGCCCTCCATCACCCCCATGCTCCCACCACCCTGCTACAACCTCTTTTCACAACTGTCTCCCCCATGTCAACTTGATAGATTTTCTACTGCATCATTATTTTTGCTGTCCTCTGTTGAGTATATGTTGAGAGAATAAAGGGTTTTTCTCAGGGTTCTTATCTGACTCATCCAGGTTGGTACATGGCAGTGGAGTCTGACCGAGGCGATCAAATAAGCCCTGCTGCCCTGCAGAGTCCCACCATGACAGAGGCCAGCGCCACCTGCACACTACACTTCTACTACAACATGTATGGAGAGGGTATGTTTTACATATGCACATGTATGTGTGCAGCCATAAAACAAATCACATGTTCTTGGGACCTTCACATGTGAGTTAGCGCTTTTATTCCTGCACACTATCTTGTATTATGTACACTGTTTCAAACACAGGAGAGCTGAATGTGCTGCTAAAGGAGGGCCCCAGGTCCACTACGGTGTGGTGGCAGTCAGGCAGCCATGGAGATCTATGGCAACATGGTGAGGTAACTGTTGGTGGAATCGCTCAGGACTTTACCATCCTGTTTGAAGCCTCTAGGACCTTCAACATGCCAGGACACATTGCCATTGATGACATAGACTTCACAAACTGCACCCTGCCTGGTAGACTACCTGCACTAACTGGACACTTTACTTTACTTACAACCCTTTATTCCAAACTGATTTACATTCATGAAATATTTGTTGGTTTCCTTCTCAGAGCCCCAGCCCTCGTGTCCAGAGAGTATGTTCACGTGCAACAACAGTGTGTGTGTTGAGCGTAACCAAGTGTGTGACTTCAGCAATGACTGTGGGGACTGGTCTGATGAGAACAACTGTGGTGAGATATCACAATGGCAGTGAACGGTAGATTATGCACTGTAAATTCATGTAAAGAGTCTGGACACTATTCTTTACCCTGTAGGTTCCTCGTTTGTGCTGTAAAGATGTATGAATATAAAACAGCTCAAAAAGCTTGAGATGTGGAAGGTACACTGACATTACGATCATTTAATCAGCGATTCTGGTGCATAAACAGAACAGTTTTGTAAATTCAGTTTCCCTAAAAACTTAAAAGTATATTTTTATATTTATATTTTACTATTAGGTAAGATATGTTTATATTTAATTATAAATTCACTTTCACTTAAAATTAAAGACATCATTTGTGTCATTCCTGAATTGTTAGATTTACTTAAATGAAAATATGATCATATTAGATCTGGATATGACTATTTATGTATTATATAATCACAGGTGGAAGTTCTTCAGTACTTGTTTATAATTTGTAATGATTGTTTTTCCTTTTACATGATGATAAAAAATAATGTAGAGCAACAAGGTGTGGTGGAGCGCTGCAGCTTCGAACAGGGTCTGTGTTCCTGGGCAGAGAGCGATGTGGACGCACCTGGAGCCGAGTGGACGCATCGCAAAGGTCTAGAAGCGTGGCCCAACCATGGGCCTCCCAGGGATCACACCCAAAACTCTGCTGCAGGTATTAGACTCTCTGACCCACTTGGCAAAGGGTTGCTCAAATAGGGTTTTGACTCCATTTTATTGACTTATTAATATACAGGTCACTATGTTACACCTGGGACTTACCTGGCCGCAGAGGGCAAGACATCAGAGATTGTCTCCAGAACTTTACTACCCAGCTTAAACTGCAGTGTGAGTACAACATATGATGATCAAGTGGATGGTTGACAGGAAAACAGATGCACAATCTTGTCTGTAAGAGGCTCCTGACAAATTATTTCATTTCACCAAATATTCTGTGTTGCAGAAAACAGAAAAACATGAAAAAAAAACAGTAAAAAGAAAAAAAAAGAAAAGAAAATCAAGAACCATTGTAGACATTAGAAAGACACATATAGAATTCCCTCCATCCATTTTCTACCGCTTATCCTCTAGTAGGGTCGCGGGGGGGCTGGAGCCTATCCCAGCATCTTTTCGGGCGAGAGGCGGGGTACGCCCTGGACAGGTCGCCAGTCCATTGCAGGGCAAACACATAGAGACAGACAACCATTCACACTCACAGCCACACCTATGGTCAATTTAGAGTATCCAATTAGCTTAGTCCCCATTTTGCATGTCTTTGGACTGTGGGAGGAAGCCGGAGTACCCGGAGAGAACCCACACTTGCACAGGGAACATATGGAATTGATTTTCAAAATAAATCTACATAAACTATAATCAGCTATTACCAATAAAGGTAAAAGATGGACAATATTATCATACACAGTATCGGCATAATCCAAAATGTGTCACAACAATTCAAAGAATAAAAAACTGTGTTGCAGCCCTTTGAAGAAAGCCTCTATGTGCAGGTTTAAGAGAAGCACAGATAAAATTAAAATGCGTCTGGTTTACAGTAATACCTTGCTGCGTATTGAATATTGAATATTCAGCCTGTATTATCTACCTCATGCTTATTTCTGCTCTATAAAGGTGCAGTACATCATTAACCACTCATGTAACCCACATGAGTGGTTAATGATGTACTGCACAGTTCACAAGCCTATTTTTTAAAGAACACTGTCAGCTTCTTTTCTATGTTCAACCCACTGTTACAGTCCTTATTCGTTCTATGTAGGTGATATTCTTCTACTTCAGCCTGGATGATGCTGCAGCCAGACTGACAGCCCGGTCCAGGACACTACGGTCCGGTAGTGACGACAGACTGTTATGGCTCAGGGAAAACTCACAGAGCTACAGCTGGCAGAGAGCAGAGGTCACGTTCTCGTCATCAGCCAACAGCAAGGTCAGTGAGGACACAGACAGTAGATGACGGACTGAATGCTTTTATGAAAATGTTTTCAGATTGACTGTCATATGAGAAAGGAATCGACAAGCATTCATTGGCATTGACACCTTGAAAGTTACGGAAATTAGTTTTAGCTTGAACAACTGGACAAAATCAGTAGGTTTAATTGGTATTTGTACCCAAATTACAAATTGGGGATTTCATCCTAAGAACAAGTAGAGCAAGAAGTCTGTGGAAGCTGACAAGTACAGTTAAAGTCTCTGTACATGAATGCAACATCCTGTTTGTATGTTTCATGGCAGGAAGAAAAATTATAGGTTTTTCTGTGTGCCTCCTTCTCAGATTGTCTTCAGATATGAGCACGGGGACAGTCACAGAGGGTTGGTTGCTCTGGACGACGCATCTTTCTCCAAAGAGTGTGTATTTGACCCTGACAACAACAATCTGCCTGACATATCACCCACTTCTACCTCACCTTCGTCCTCCAACCCACCCACTTCTCCAGCCACACCCTCAACCTCAACCGCACCAATCGCCCCCTGTCAGGTACAGCAACTGAAACTTCTAAATATTCCATAAAACAAGTCTATTCGGTTGCTGCTGAAAATGCGTCATTGCTAATGTTGCTTGTCTTTGGTGTTGCAGGATAATGAGTTTTTCTGTTGGCGGTCAGCAGGAAAAGTGTGTGTTCTGGCTACCTTACAGTGTGATTATCATGCAGACTGCCCACAGGGGGAGGATGAGGATGGCTGTGGTGAGAGCTGCATTTGTATGAAACGTGCTGTAGAGACCTGCAGTAAACTTACTAAAAAATGCTTTCACCATTTAGTCAGTGGTGTACACTTTCTTTAATAATTTTCATGTTTTGCTCAGTTGTATTTATTATTAGGCTTCGGAGATGGAGCGTAGAGCTGGGTAGTAACTCTCATTCTTTTCAGTGAGGGAGAAAGGGGCAAGTTGAGCATTTCGGTAAAAATAGCAGCTAGTAGCTTGGGCGGATGTGAACAAAATGATTCCTGTAATGACTGACTGTGAAAGAATGAGATTACCTAAATCAGCAGAGAGCACATTGACAAAGGACATGAATTACTGTAAGATGCCATTAGCCACAATGTGAGTCATGAGAAACCGTTAAGAAATTACTTAAGAAATGGCATCACTTAGATTTCACAAAATGGGGTGGAAGTTAGTTTGGATGTCAGCTGAGAACTGTGCTGGTGTGATTGAAAAACCCAAATTGGCCTCTAAAGGCAAGGAGAAATAAAACAATGACATGTACAATTTGAGTTCAATAGAGAGTTGCAATAAGGTACTTATTCTACAGCTGTATCTGATAAAGAACTGACAGCGAGTAGCTCTATATCTTGTGGATTACTGAATTTGTCTGAAATTTTCTATTAAAAGTTAAGGTATCAAAAAAGATAATGCAAACACTTGAATGACCAACAGCCAACACACAAAGATAGTGTTGGCTGTTGTTGAAATTTGATTCTCGGAAAAGAGAAGAAGTAGAGAATATTTTTCCTGAATGCTAATAAAGCCGTAAAGGACTAAAAAGTCAAAAAGAAGTTCTCATTACCACAAATTGTCGCAAAAGCAAATTATTCAAAAACTTTTTTTAAACCTGTGATTCATGAACCAATTTCACCACCCTTCTTGTGCCAGCAGTATTACTCACACTTTTTTTTTTTTTAATTTTATTTTAGGTCCGTGCACGTTTGAGAGTGGCCAGTGCCAATGGACTGACACTAGTGAAGGACCGAGCAAGTGGCAGAGACAGAAAGCCAGTAACAACACCGAGCCACCCACTGATCACACTGGCAACACAGGTGACTTTAGGGACCCATTGACTGAGAGGGAGAGAATTTTAAGGGATAACATGCTGAAATTACGTAGTTCTCAAATGATCATAGTTATTCTGTCTTTAATCAGCCTTGTTGATTCAGGGTGTTGTTCCTCGTTCTCAGGCTACTACATGAGAGTGAATTTCAGTCAGGGATCCACACAGAGTGAGGCCCAGCTCCAGAGTCCCCAACTCCCCCCTTCGTCCCCCTACTGCCAGATTCTGTGAGTGATAACCACGGCACTGTTGGACACATTTCTGCTACTATCTTCTCTAATGTCTGTAAAATATTTGTTTTGATAGAAAATTGCTCAATCCTCCCCACTGCCCCCGTCTTTCTACCACTGAACTGTCTTCCCAATCCAACACTCTCCCCTTCCTCCTTCTTTCCTTCACCCAGGTTTCACTTCCACATCAGTGCAGAGAGTGCTGGGTCACTCAGAGTGCTTATGCAGCAAGCTGAGGGGAGTGAAGCAATCCTGTGGTCACGCAGTCACAACACTGTCTCCCATTGGACCTCAGAGTATCTGCTTCTAGGCCCGCACCAGCAGCCTTATAAGGTGTATGCTCATGTCTCTACTAAACAGTTTAAATCTTTATGAAAGGGACACATAGAAATGTGCTTATTGAAGAAGAAATCCTGTCAATTACTGTCACAATCTGGCTGGTAAGGCCATGACAAACAGGGAGGCCATTTCCAAAAGTTAAACAAAACAATTTATTAAGCAAACCAGCTGCAGCAATTTCATTATAAGTATGGGATGTGACTATAGGTAGTGTAGGGTGTGCCTGAAGGTGAGGATGATGTGAATGTTAGAAAGTGCATAATGTTTTCCAATTGTTTTCACATACTGCGTCTTTGTTCCACCGCTACAGTGAAATGCAATGTTTTCTTTGTTTTTATGGATGCTTATCCTGCAGAAGCACTGATGTGATCATTTTGTATTTTCAGGTTTTGTTTAGTAGCTTGGACAAAGCGAGTCAGGGGGGAGCAACCACTGCAGAGCGTGTTTTTGCTGTTGATGACATCTCTTTTCTAAACTGTGAAAAGTCGTACCAGCCACCAGGTAAATAAGGTTTCATCAATGTTACATGTGAGTTTATTTAGAATGAGTAGTAGTGGAATGGGTAGTATGTCATGTATTCATATTTCTACTGTGTTTAAACCTACTGCTACTGGTGATGAAGGTTGGCTAATTTTGAAATCATCTTTCCCTCCTCAGCTCTGTCTGCCTATGACTGTCCTTTTGAAAATGGTCTGTGTGTTTGGGTGCAGGGGGCAGAAGATGAGTTAGACTGGCTCAGCATGTCAGGTCCCACTGAAACCCCCAACACCGGACCTGCAGGAGACCACACCACCGGCAAAGGTGCTAAAATAGCTTAACAAGCAGTGTCCTAAAACATTAGACAGATATCTAAACAGTAATGTTGTGCACCTATGAACTATATCTAGCACCAGGCATTATATTTTCAGGTTGTCCACCTGTCCGTCCCATTCTCGTTAACACAATATCTCAGTAACACCTTGAGGCCTTAAATGCTTTTCAAATGAAAACCACACTTTGCTTGAACTCCACACAGCTCGTGGATAAATGCAGGGAGTTGTAAGTAGACATTTCTTTGTGTTGAAGGGTCAAAAGCCAGATAAACTGCGAATCATTGTTGTACATTGTTAACAGGGACATACCTTTACATCGAGAGTTCCCTACCAAGTGTGAAGGGGAACAAAGCCCAACTGAAGTCTCCACTGCTGCCACCTGCTGGAGAAAAAGGATACTGTCTCACATTTTGGTACCACATGTTTGGTGCTACTGTGGGCTCTTTGAGGATACTTCTACAATCTGCTGATCCCTTAAAGAAAACACTGGTAAAAATGTGCATGAAAATTATAGTTTTCTTAATTTATGATACGTTTAATCAAAGTTGCTGAATGACAAATATAGAGGACAGTGAAAACCACATTACTTCCCTTTACTACAGTGTTAGAAAAACATCTGTGAGCCTGATTGAGAAATATTTGACCGTTTTCCCACTGTGTTTTCTCTGTGCTATTATACTTTTCACATAATTGTGAAATGCTGATTGCAAAATGACATTAATGCATGGTATATTCAGTGCAAGTTGCACAGTTTGCATACCGTGGTATTGCAAAAACCTCCTCACATCCTCATTGTGACGAGTGAATCAGCCTACCGTCTTTCCTGTAGGTTTGGCAAAAATCAAGAAATCAAGGGGATGAGTGGCTGCTGGTGCAGAGCCACGTGACGTTGCAGAAAGTCCACCAAGTGGTTCTGGAGGCTACAGTTGGAGGAGAGGCTGGAGACATAGCCATCGATGACATCTCCCTTATCAGTGGACCGTGCAAAGCCTCTGGTAATAAGGCTGAAGCCGGAGAAAATGGCATTTTAAACATGGGTGTCAGTTTATCTGACTGTACTGTAATTTTGTGTCGTGCAATTTTTAAGTGATTCATTATGTAACCATTGTGCAAGTAAAAGACTGACTAGAATAACTAGAAATAGAGGGAGTCAGGGCACATTTTCAAGAATTACTGTCTCAGTCACCAGTGAATCATATCCTCTCAACCATATCACCCTCATCTAGCTGCCCTCAATGACTTGAATACAGTGGGGGGGGGGATAAGTTTCCCTTTTTACCCCCCATTTATTTGTTGTTGATGCCATTTGTATGTGATCAGTCATGGGCCATGCAAATGTTTTGATATTTTTATAGGACAGTAAATGCTTAATCAACACTGATCCTACTAAAGTCTGATACAGCTTATGTCACAGATCTCCCATTGTTTAAACCTTGGTGACATGTTCCTCCATTAAAATGAACACGAAATAAATTGTAGTTTATTTTGAGTCAATCCAAAATATACCTTTGCGCTGCCGTACACCAAAGTGCCTCAAATCCGCAACTGAAAACAGTTCCCAGTAAATGCAAGGATTATGGTTTCATGTTATAATTTCCTGACACTGCAGAAGTCAAAGACAAAGCAGGGCAAAATCAGGCAGAGGAGAAAATAGATATATAAACTCTACACTATATGAACAACATACAGACAAACAGCTTGCAGGGAACAAGACTGAATATTATCTGTCAAAGAAACAAGTCAAATCAAAGAAATCACTTTAGGTCCTCGCTTGACATCCCACCTATGCTCAGTTCCACACACTGTATTTTGGATATATTGAGGGCTTAACATTTAGTTACCATTTTTATTCTTCATGTGTGCATACTTTTTTATAATGCATTCCAAAACACTATCTTGTAGATTTGTGTGACTTTGAGGAGGGGAGTTGTAACTGGCAGCAGCAGACCACTGATGACTTTGACTGGGTCAGACAGTCGGGCTCCACTCACAACCCCAACACAGGACCAGACGGCGATCACACCACTAACACACCTGCGGGCCATTACTACTACTTGCCTTCCTCTGTTTCTGACATCGCCGGCCAGACAGCTGCAATGTCTTCACCACTGTACCCTGCAGGTCAGAGAGGAACCCGTGTGTTCTCCACTGTTGTCTGAATATTTCCTTTGAGATCTACAAGCTATAATCAACATTATGGAACCATAGATTGGCTCTGATTTGGTTCTAACTTTTCCCACAATTATAAAGATGGTACAACTATTATATTGAGAGTTAGCTTGGAGCAGCCACCATTTGTGCAGATGGTGTACTCCTCCAGACACTGAGTCACAATGAGACAGGGTCAAAAAGTTTAGTTAAATGTCATAAAAGGAAAGACGTGTTTTAAAATGGTGTGATTTTAGTTTTGATTTGATTTACAGCGACAGGCCTGACCCACCACTTCTACTTTTCTCTATAAGAAAACACAAATAACTTAACATCTAAGCAGTCTAAAGTTTACAGAGATAAAAGGTGAACAGTGACAATGTTGTGCTTCTGTGATATTCAGTGTAATGTTTCCCTAATGAAATCACATTTGAAATGGTTTTCATTCCTATGGCCCTGCAGGAAAAGGAGCTTGTGTGCAGCTGTGGTACCACATGTATGGCAAAGGCATGGGGACGCTGAATGTTTACCAGCAGAGCGAGGACGGGAAGGAAACTCTGATTTTCTCTCAGACAGGTGACCAGGGCCGGCTGTGGAGGTTTGGTCAGGCTTCACTTCTGCCTCGGGTTCAGCCTTACAGGGTGAGTCACAAATCCAGGGTCACTCTTGGGAGAAGAGATATACTGTACATAGACACTGATATGAGATGTGATACGAGACACTGTGATAAGAGATGTATGGACTATGTACATTTACTCAGGTACCTTACTTAAGTACAATTTGAGCTACTTTTACTTTACTCAAGTATTTCCATTTTATGCTACTTTGTACGTATACTACACTACATTTGAATAGCTCAGTATTGTACTTCACTACATTAATAATTTTTTCTGATGATTATATATTTTTACTGAAGGCAAATGGCAAGGCAAATTTATTTGTATAGCACATTATCATACACAGAGGTCATTTAATGCTTTGGGCTTTTGCAGACATTTAAGGGTTCATTTGGGCGAGCTGAACCTCCCACCACCCATGCTGTTAATCCAAACAAATACAAATCAAATTAGATGTCTGTTACTTCTGTCCTTTCTTCACTGATAGTGCCTTGAATCTAAAACTGTCCATAAAATGAGACGGTGGTGTGATCTAAAACTCCTTTCAAGTATAACATTAATTTTAAACTATGTATTACTATATCCAGTAAGCAGTTCCGTCATTGTTCCCAATGTTTCCATCATTACATTGAGTGCTTTATGTTTCAGATTGTGGTGGAAGGTGTGAAGGCTGGCCCCACCCAGGAGGGAGACATGGCTTTTGATGATGTGCAGCTGTCAGACGCTCAGTGTCCTCCTCCTGGATTTTGTGACTTTGAGAGGAACATGTGTAGCTGGAGCAACCTGGGTGGAAGAGTCGACCAGGGGGACTGGCTCCGCGGCACAGGAGCCTCTCCAAACCCCAACACCGGACCCAGTGTTGATCACACCACCAACTCAACACATGGTAAGTAAATATATACATAATACAATACAATACCACTTATAGAAAGCATAAAAAGATCTTCCTGTCCTTTATATTATTGAGTGATCTTGCAATGTTTCCACCAGGTCACTATCTGTATGTGGACAGCTCAGTGGGTGAGTGGGGAGACATGTCCTTCCTGATCAGTGATGTGTTCCAGCGGTCCACTAGAGGGCACTGTCTCACATTCTGGTACCACATGTATGGCAGCCATGTTGGGACTCTCAGAGTTTACATAAATGACAGGTAACTAATTGCTGATGTCTGAGGAGTAGCAACATTAAACATGAACAGTGTGTTAATTATCTGCAGAACTTTATTTTAAATTGTTGCTGTCCTCTCCCCCATAGAAAAATGCATGCTGGTGGCAGCGAAGAAGGGATTCTGAAGTGGATTGAGTCAGGAAACAGGGGAGACAAGTGGCAGATGGCTAGTTTATCTGTTAAACATAAAGAAGCATTCTGGGTAATTATGGATAGGTTTCACTAGAGCTTTTCTTGTAGTTTTTTTTTTTTTGTTACAACAGTTTATGCCAGTTTCTCAGAAAAAAAAACCCAGTTTTATTTGTCATGAGCAGAGGAGATTTCAAATCCTGGATTTTTCTTAAATTAAAAAAAACTACAGCTGAAATGCAACGGCTTAATTTGGTCAAGACTACCTGTGATGTGTCTGAAAAATGTAATATCTGACTAAGTATAGAAACTTCTATTAACACATAAACCAGAAAAAGAACTGTTTTTTGTGTGTCTTCTGAATTTTCTGATTTATATCCGGAATTTGAAAAACATATTTTCTTCTCTTTTTTGGGCACAGTTTGTGTTTTCGTATCAGAAGGGGTTGACGTCAGGTGGGGATGTTGCTCTTGATGATATCACCATCGCCCCTGGCAGCTGCTACTCAGATCCACCCATCGAACCTCCTGATGGTAACAATGGTCATTTAAAATCCTTGTTAGTTACTTCAACTGAGCATCTGATATTTCCTTTTACTTTACTGTGGAGTAAAGAATCATGCTCCGCTGCATTTGTTGTTCTTGTGGACTGACTGACACGTTATGTGACAAATTAAATCTTCTTCATTCATCTCCCCTGAATGCCTGGATATTTGTGCAAATAACTACTTGCATAAAGTATTTTCGACAGATGTGGTTGTAACTACACACTTTGTTACAAACTTTGCCAATTTTAGCAGCAATTTATAGAAAGATTTGTGTTTGTCTTATTGGATAGAACTGGATTTATTCTATTTTTTCTTATTGTCACAAAATCCCATGAAAAGAAAATTGTGAATGAAAACTGAAATGAAAATGAATATGTGCAGTGTTATTTAGAGCAGCAGGACAAAGTATGTGGGATTAACTCACCAGTGTGCAACAGTGTGACTCAGTTATGTTTTTATAATAATGTGTGGATAACAATGGAAGCCTGTGGCACAGGGATAAGCTATATCAGGCTCTGGCTACCTGGACAGCACTTGTGAGTAGAATAGATTAATTGTTTTGTCATGGGATCTTCTAGCAATAATACAAATATTGAATATTGACCACAACCTTATCCTTTAGGAAATACTAATATTTTTAGCAACCTAGTCAGTTAATTCCTTATGCAGATGTTTAACAGTAGTACAAGAGGGAACTGCGGAGTCTAAAGCAGTGCAGGCAAGAAAGCTGTTGATGTAAAATGTCATGCACTTGTCATGTTTCTCTGTCTCTGTAGATACGTTGTCCGTCGGCCTCGCAGTTGGTCTGACTCTGCTGGCTGGAGTCATCATCTCCATCTTCCTCTTCATGCTGAACAGGAAACGTAGTAAAATGTACAAAGTGATTTAAATACAGAAATAATTCACATAATGTACATAATAATACAGAAAAATGCTCATTTATGTTGTTGGGTGTTGTGTTCTGTGTTTGTGTCTTAGGAACCAGTCAACAGTCATGAGTAATGAAGTGACTGAGCCTAACTCTGTGTTTGACCTCTATGACTGCAAAATAGATGTAAGTAAGCAGGAGTTGATAATTAAGCATCTTGTCCTGATTTTAAAAAACTCAGATGATAAAAGATGTTTTTTCTTCCCAGGACACTCAACCTGGAGCCGGCTTTTCCTATATCAACAGGCTGTATGATCCATCATCACATCGAACTGACACCACTGTGGTTTCATCTGATGCTTAGTCCAGATTGATAATTGTAATAAAACAGAAAAACCTATTTGTAAATTATGCCTGCTCAGTGGACAACATTTTAATTCCTCTAAAACCTTTATTTGAATATTTGAAAATACTGCCAAGGAGAGTAATACACCCATTGAGTGATGATTAGCAACTTGATAATGAAAACTAATTTATTATAAAATGGAATATCTTGTGATGTGAATTGTCTTATATTATTTTTACTGTAGAGCCAAAGAACCAGTTTTTTGTTGGGTTGATTTTATTGGTTGATGAGCAGTTGATAAATTGTAAGTAAAATATTCTTTCAAAAGCTTGTAGTGATGTTCTGAGATTTTGCTCTGAGAAAGTTGTGACAGAGCTGAAATGATAAGTTTCTGATATGTAGCATACAAGTTTATTAATGCATAATGCATAACATTGAAATTTGAGTAGGGGGGATCCCTTAAGGGTCAGTATGAACAGGAGGAATGATTACAGCAAAGAAGTCCTGCTTCAGTGATTCACTATTTGAAAGATAGACTTGAAAAACTGTGAATCTATCTTTTAAAACTAGTGCCACCTCAACCAACTACCACCCAGTGAACCCAACCCACTGAAATGTAGTGGAGTACAAGTATAAAGTGGCATGAAGAGATAATACTCAAGTACAGGTACCTCAAATTTGCACACAAATAAAATATGTGAGCAAAAGTACTGTACTGTCATGAGATTGGACTAAACCAGAAAACATAATGAGAATTTAGAACGAAGATGCTTAGACAGTGACTGCAAGTAAAATTAATGTAAGATTTATTTGTGTTGTTTGTGTGCACACTAGATGGATAGAAAAATAAATTAAAAAAAAACGTCCCTATTTATGTATTATTATTATTTCTGTTGTTGTTACTATTATCAGACAAATGGGCTTGCTTGGCTCTGATGCTGTGCAGCAGTCATCTAGGATCTGCTCTTAGCCAACTGAACAGACATCTTTAACGCTCACATTTAACAGCATTTTTAAGTATAAAATTTTGATAAACATTTTTTATTTATGGGTTTGTG
Source organism: Seriola lalandi dorsalis (assembly GCF_002814215.2). Classification (NCBI taxonomy): domain Eukaryota; kingdom Metazoa; phylum Chordata; class Actinopteri; order Carangiformes; family Carangidae; genus Seriola; species Seriola lalandi. Next base: position 55,045 of record NW_019524721.1, on the reverse strand, counting down.
AGTAGGAGTGGATGTGGGGTATTTCTATTTTTTACTTTTCACTTAAATCCAAAGTTTTGCTTTTAACAGTTTGATAAATGCGGATCTGTGTTGTTAATAAGTGATATGGGAGACAAAATGCATGAATATGTTATCCGTCTCTGTTCTGCAATTTCGGATTGCAGATTTGGGATGTGCAAACCCTCCCTCTCGCTTGTTCTCACATATTTTTTCCTCCTACTTTCAGACAAGCACCGACATGGAGACTCAACACCCCCAGAAGCAGAAAAAATGACATTGCAGTAGCTAGACATTGCTTTAAGCCCGACGAGCCATGTGAGACATGTTACACTGAACGGGCCGACCCCTTTACATTTGAGTGAACTCACATTCACACGGGGAGCTACAGGAAGCGTCAGAGAGCGGCGGCTGCACAGAAAGAACAATGGGAGTGGAAGTTGAAACCCTGAAACCTGGAGACGGTGAGGATTTTTTTATTCCAATTAGTCGATATTACAATATTGTATTTCCTTTTACAAATACATCGTCTTAAACCCACGTTTTCTCCCTTTAGGAAGGACTTTTCCGAAGAGAGGACAGACTGTTTCTGTGCACTACGTTGGTGAGACACTTTCACTTATAATATAGAATATTAGCCGCTCAGAAACAAGCTTTTGGTCGATTCAAGATGTAATCTTAGCGGGTAAGTGTTGTTTCACGGTTGGGAAATGTGCTTATTCGCGTTATCTTTGAGAGTTAGACGAGGAAATGGGTGCTACCCGTCAGAATGAAGCTAGCGTTACAGCCATGATACGGTTAGCTTAGCTTAGCGTCTTTTAGCTTAGCATGCTACAGAGACGGGAAACGGGGGATGAAACGGATAGCCTGGCTTTTTCCAAAAGCTGCTGACCATCGCTCCTAAAGCGCCCGAGCTCACACGATGATAATTCATTTCTTTAACACGGATGTATAAAATCAACAATTAGCTTGGGTAGCCCCCTCCCTTCATTCCCACTCATTGTGCTAAGCTAAGTCCAGCTAACGTGATCCTGGCTGTTGCTGCAACATGAATGCACAGCAGCCATGAGAGGCACCGATCTTCGCATCCAGTATTTACGAACTATACCTTTTTAAAATTTTTAATTCGGCCTATTATGTGCACTGACTAATGTAGTGAACACTGACTAATGTAGTGAACACTCAGTCGTGTTGTAGTTGTGCTACAAACACTCAAGATTCAATATTCGTGGAGGGGTTATGTAGTCATGGGGTGTAGGGCTGCAACTAATGGTTTTCATTATTGATGTTCCGATTAATAATAGCGATTATTATTTTATAATATCCCACTATCCAACGTTTTACCTTCAAATAGCTCGTTTTACTTGTATAATCTGAAACGTGTAATTATTATGTCCACTATGACAAAGAAAAACAGTGGATCTTTACATCTGAGAAGTTGGATCCAGGGAATGTTGTACATTTTTGCTTAAAAAGTGACGAGTAATTAAATGGTTAATTGGTAATCATACAGCAGTTGCCAATTAATGGTGCAGCTCTAAGAGAGTGCTAACAAGTTTTTTGTTGTTGAACAGGCACCCTGACAAGCGGGAAAAAGTTTGACTCCTCTAGGGACCGGGGAGACCCCTTCAAATTCAAAATTGGAGAGGGTCAAGTAATTCGTGGTTGGGATGAAGGTGTAGCTCAGGTAAGAACAGGAACTACACGTTAAGATCAGTTTACTTGTCATTGGGCATCATACTTTATTTGCAAGACATTTTACCTGGAAACATTAAATGCCTGCACTACCTGCATAACCTGTCATAGACAGATGAATAGATACTTTATGATGAGGCGCTGGCTGCAGCTGTAGCTGCTTCTCCGGCCTGCCAGAATGTTGTGGAGAGGATGGTTGGTATTGTCCAAGATGGCCTCCATCTTACACTGAATGCTTCTCTCTACAACAGTCCTGAGTGAGTCCAGACTCCTGCCAAGCACAGACCCAGCCTTTTTTACCAGCTTGTCCAGTCTCTTTGTGTTCATATCAGATATGCTGCTGCCCCAGCAGACTGCAGCATAAAAAAGTACACTGGCCGCCACTGAGTGATAAAACATGTGCAGCATTTCACTGCAGACATCAAACGATCTGAGCCTCCTGAGGAAAAAGAGCCAGCTCTGCCCCTTCAAGTAGGTGGCATCTGTGTTCAGAGGCCAGTCCAGTTTACTGTCCAGGTGCACACCTAGGTATTTAGTGTGTGAACCACATCAATGTCCTTCCCTCTTTTGGTGACTGGCTAAAGGGTGGGCCTAGACTTCTGAAAGTTGATGAACATCTCCTTGGTCTTGGAGGTGTTCAGAAGGAGGCAGTTCTTGTCCCTCCATCCACTGAAGACCATCGTCAGATCCCTGTACTCCTCTTCCTGCCATGTCCTAATACACGTCACAATAGCTGTGTCATCAGTGTCATATGGATATGTATATTATAAGATAAGTTATGCATAGAGCAGTGGACATTCAGTACCAGAGGCTTCAACGAAGTAGAGAACAGACATCCACTTTTAATAAATCAGTTTCAGTAGAGACAGAGCAGTAGTCAGTTCAGTGATTCATTTGCTCCTACTGCTTGTGCTTCCTTGACATCAACCTAACAGACTGAACAAAGAAAAAGCTGCGCACTCCTCCGTCAACTCCCTTTGCTTTAGCTCTTGTTGCCAGATATCATAACATCTCATTAACAAACACAAAATGAGTACACAGATAAGTGTGCAGAGTCTGTTTTTCTCTCTCGGACTGCACCGATAAATTCACTACGACATAGCTTGGGAAAGCTAGCCACCAGGAGTTATGACAGAATTGTGACCTGCTGCAGGTTCGCAAACTGTGACTACTCACATTGTACTTCACAGGACTGTGGTTACTCATAACAGCTAATATAGCCAGCAATCTTCTACAGTGGCTTCAAAAAGTATTCAGACCACTTCATTTTTTTTGCGCTGTGGGTTACTGAGTGTAGAAAGATGGGCAAAAACGGCAGTTTTATTCATTTAAAGTTAAATCTACAGCACTAAGTGTGCAAAAAGAGAAGGGGTCAAGTCATTGACAAGAGGTAAAGAAAGGCATCTATCAGACAGGGAGGGCCAAAAAAATGTCACTGCATAATGGGAAATGGGAATCCAGTGTTTTTGGAGCTTGACACATACTAGTGATTAAAAGTCTGGATGTCTCATCCTCTGCTGTAATGATATATAGCTCTCCCCCTTTATGAAACTAAACCACTCCAGTAACCCTTCTAACAGATACCAGTAATACAAATTAGCTGCTCAGTATTAACACCACATTATTTCCTTTATGTAATTTGCTCTTCACCTCCTCCACAGATGAGCCTTGGCCAGGTGGCTAAGTTGACCTGCTCGCCGGACTATGCGTATGGCAGCAAAGGATACCCACCCATCATCCCAGGAAATTCCACTCTGATCTTTGAAGTGGAGCTTCTGAATTGCTGAGTGTTTTAAGATGGTTTTTTTCATTCCACCCACATCTCTGAAACAAATAACTATTTAATTAAAGGTGCTGTCAGTAGCATTTATGCACATGGATAAATCATTATAGAAATTATTTTGATATCCTGGTATAATTGAGACAAATTACAAACAAACCATACTAATGCCAGTGTTATCATTGGTGCTAAGATGGCGCTCTTTAAAGACTTAAAAGGAATAGTACAACATTATGGGAAAATGTTTTTTTTGCTGTCTTGCAGATTGTTGCATTAAAAGATCAACAACACTCAGATCAGCCAACCATTAATACATAATATCTTGTTTGATTGATCTGCCCAAAAACCCACGTGTCAAATCGTGGTTTTAAGGGTGGGGCTATATGCCGGTCTATTTCTTGACTTGGTGCAGTAACAGACGGAGCCAGCTGTTTACAGTCATTATGCTACAGTAAGCTCAGCTAATCAGCAGCTGCCTGTAGCTTACTAAACAAACATGACTGGAATCTGTCTAACTCTTGGCAAGAAATTGTCCCCAAAATATATAAACATCCAACATGTTAAGTTAGCTTTTAGGATTTATTTGCCCTTCATTCTTATATTTGCCTGTTAAATCTTTGACTTATAATTCAGTTGTTAAATAGCACAAAATATACATAATGGAATAAGAGCAAAAAACAAAGGAATGAAAAGTAATATAATGATTTTTGATGTCAAAAATGCACATGTAAGACCTTTTACTAAAAAGTTTATTTGTATTTTCCAGCATGAATTTATCCTTTCAATAGATGCATTGAGTCGGCAGCTTAAAACTTTGACACAAGAGACACTTTGTATGTTTAGAAACAATAATGGCTCATGATTTAATTCATTTTTCATCTCTACTTGTGTTGCCATTTATAATATAGGGAACTGATTTTGAAACCGGTTCCTTATACTATACTCTTGGGTCTTTTTGTCAAGTTATAGGCCTGAAGTGCTCTTGTATTATGTCATAATTCTGAACATATTTTATTTCTTCATTGTGTCATCTAATAGAAATTGTCTTATCTGTGGGTATTGCATTCTTGCATTAAAAAAAAAAAGTATACGGTATACGTTTCATTCATGATTACGTTTCACATTTTGCACATAGCTATACATATTAGGACACATTTATTTTTAGATCCACCCTGTGAACTAATCTCTCGAGACACAAATAACGCTTGGGAATTTTATGTTTATTTTATATTAAGAATAAGCAAATTATTTTCTTTTCAGGCAGTGCGCCAGATTTGTAAGGCATTGATGAGCTGAAGTGTGTTTTTGGTGTCCCGTTTTGATGCTGGTAGGGGTGGATGGGTTTAAATAGTTGCCTCGGAGGGATTGCCACATCAGGCCTTAGTAATGTTTTCATGAAAATAATGTCGAACTGGATTCTGGTCTGTGCGTGTGTAAGTGGATTACCCTAAATGGACTGCAGCCGTCTGATGAAATATGACCAGTGGGCGAAAGTAACTAAGTACATTTATCCAACTAATGTACTTAAGTACAGTTTTGAGGCACTTGTATCTTACTTGAGTATTTCCATTTTATACTGCTTTATATTTGTACTCCACTACAAAGGCAAATATTGTACTGTTTACCACATTACATTTACTACAGACTGACCCCACTGTTTCCAGTCTTTGTGCTACAGTAAGCTCAGCTAATCAGCGGCTGTCTGTAGCTTACTAAACAGACATGAGTGGTATCAATCTGTCTAACTCTTGGCAAGAAATTGTCCCAAAAATATATTAAAATCCAACATGTTAAGTAAGCTTTTAGGATTTATTTGGCCTTCATAATTATATTTTCTTGTTAAATCTTTGACTTATTCTTCAGTTGTTAAATATCACAACAACATTAGAGGATTTCAAGCAAGTCGTAACTGTAATTGAGATGCCGTTGAGCTGTTGAGAAATTAGTATTCATGATCCAGTGACATCTAGTGGGAAAAGCTGGAATCACATTAGAGGCCTCTGCTGCCTTCACTTGCTTCTGGAAATCTAGGTGAAACTTTGAGGTAGAGTGACCACGCTGAACTCCAATATTAATATTTATCCGCGGACTTTATGTGTTTCATATATTTGTTTTATAAATTTGAATTATTTTATTGCGCGTGCACAATATACGCATGTTTCAAGGACTCCCTGAAAATGTTCGGATTATTCTGGTAAATTTTATCCGAATTTTGTAAATATGAAACTTTAAAATGTGGTCAAAAATGGGCCTGATTGTTACAAGAATGCAAACTTAAACATTACAACTTTGCAAACCACCCTTGATAAAAATGACCAATTTGACTTAAACGTGTGATAAAATGAAACTGGATTTTAGTGCGCAGTCATCCTGTCTCTTCATATTATAGGGATTACTCCATGACAAGAACATCATTTGTAATTCACCAGACAGTCTCTGCACATTCTAGTGGAAAAATAGCAATAAATAAGAAAAAACACTTGCACAGAGCTATCGTAATAGGTGCTATAATGCAGAAACATAATCAGTTAGTTGGTGTGCCCTTCGTCTGTGCAAAATAATATACTGTAAGACTTTTGATTGAACACACTAGTAATCTGTTTTATGTCTTGTGATTTCGATAATTACGACAGCACGTGAAAGCAGCGTTCCTACGGGTACTGGCTCTCATCACCAGCTGCGTTTCATTCCGGGGAAGACTGAACTGACGCACAGTTGGGTTTGCGGATAATTTAAGAAATTTACGTGGACATTAACATGACGGGAAACTTTACGTTAGGCTACATAGATGGTTAAGGTTGCGTGGCCTGCGCTTCTTTCCTAATTAGACGTGCGTGTATTTTTGATAACTTGATAACTAGCAGCAGTGAGACGTTGGAGGGTCCCAGTCACAAACCGGCGCAAACAAATTGCGCTTATTCATGAGTTTCTTTGCGCACTGGAGCAGCTGTACGAAGTGACAGGAAGGATGGCGGCGACCGTGACCAAGACAGTTCATCTCATTACAGGACTCGTCATTGTTGTCCAGTTTCAAATAAGCTTCATGAAGCTAAAATCTGCCAGTGGTAAGTCATAAAAAATTATGTTGAATTTACAAATACTATTTTAAGGCTAACGTTATGAATGGGTGGTCAGTTTGCACACTGTTATAGCTTATATAAATATATACTCTGTTGTAGAAGAAAAATATAATTTTAGTCTATTGTTTTTAATCACGTTGTCTATTTTCGAAAATATGACCTGCATTGGTCAAAATCAATACACTAATTAACTTACTAACGCACTCTGGTAATTTTACTGCGTCATTAATGCTTTTAGTGTAGGGATTCACTGTTAACCTATGTTTAAGTAATTTTCATGACATGGCTCCATATTCTACCATATTATGTTTACTTGTAATAACAATAATGGTGATTAAATTGTGTGTTTTTCTTTGCTGAAACCAATATTTTTTGATTGAAGTTGCCATTTGAAAAAAGTATTATGACATTTTCTTCAACAAGGAAACAGAAATATCTATTTTTTTTTAGCTGAGCATTTAGACAGCAGTGCAATACCAATAATTAACATTTAGTTTAATTTAAATAATGACTAATTCTTACTTTAACCGTATGTACCAGAAAAAATAAATTAAACATTTTAACCCGCTGTAATTTTGGGAGCAATTTTCAATTTTAGGTCTCTCTGGGTTGATTTGTTTCTATACATCCAACCACCAGGTGGCGATTTTTTATTTTGAGGGAGCTGACAGAGAATAATTAAAGGTGTAATCAGGTTCAGGTGTGTTGCTGCTGCTTTGAATGTGTTTTTTCCGTGGAACATTTGGTTTATTTTAAATGAAAAGGCAACAGAGGACTGCTGCCTGCATAGTTGGTAAGCTGCATTGAACTCTATGATAAATCAAAATCTTACATAGTAGCAGCCCATCGGTAACAGTGGTAGTCCTTACAATTAGTGATACAGTTACTATCCTTTCTTACCAATAACGCTAATCTTTCTTCTTGACATCAGCGCCACTAGATTAAGTAGCATGCCCACGTCACACCAACACACAGGTGGAGGGTTGTGAGGCCTCTGGAGCCACAGGGCCACCCTGTGATAGAAATATAGACACAACACCCACTGCTGCCCGGCCTCACATGGCTGGTCCTGGACCTGCTGGTGTGAAGAATGTGAAGCATGCTTTCACCCTCTGCTGTGAAGAGAGAAGTTAGGACGCACTGTTGTCACTGTAGGGCCAGAATGACGGAGTGACTGCACATGTTTGCCACATGGCACATGCTCAGGAATTGTTCATGTCCTGTTGCATGTGAGAAGATGCAGGATTTAGTTAACTGAAGTTTGAGATGTTCAAAGACATCTGCACATCTAACACTCCTTAACATACAGGTTTCCCTCTTTATTTCTCCCTAAGTAGCTTCAGGGTTGTTGGAATAATGTTTAGATTCCAAACTAACTGTAATATGTCATTTACCAGTTTTAAGCTCTTCATTGAAGCTATACTCAGTTGTCACTTAAGTAGGTACACCTAACTAAAGCTAATGCAGTAGATAACTTCTTGAACGTTAGGACGTTCAGTTGTAATAGGCTGTCCTGTTTCTATTTCTACTTTATTTGTATGATTAAAGCAAATTCTGTAGAATATTTTTATGTTGATTAGTTAATCCATTAATTTATTGTAGGCTGCTGCAAACAGTCAAATTTAAGATGCAACAAAAGTATCATGGTCAAACTTTTTACCTTGATTATAGAAATGTGTTGAACCTATTTTTGTACTAAGAGAGCTGTGTAATGCAGTATCATCAGCTCAAATCTCTGGCATTTTAATTTTATTGTTGGTACGATACTGATCTTGTCTTGAATGGTTATTTTTCTTCTCATTAATGCAGCATCTTATCTCCCTCTCTCTCATCTGATTCCTAAGGAGTCTACCGTACTGACATGCGGGGGCTGCCTTCTCCAGAGGGAAGGCTGCATGTAAACATCGGGAGTCACAAGCCCAGGGAGAGGAGGTGGGTGTCCAGGCCTAGGTCTGGGGCCCCTGGCTGGGCTGCAGATAAGAGGGACCACTACAGAGACCAGCACCAACCAGAGGAGTCAGATCCAGACCTGCTCATGGAGGAGGGCCATGACAATTCTACACAGATTGTGGTAGGTTTATTCTACAGCCAAGAAAATTGGCTGCAGAATAGCATTTTAAATTTACTGTCTATTTTATTGTAAATAGTGATATTAAAGGATTTAAATACCAATACCCATATATTTCAACAGGACATTGATCACGCCTACTACACATCTAAAATCTACAGTCCTGGAGATGCAGCCAGGAAAGAGCTGTGGGTGAACATTGATGAGATGGAGGAAGATGACTGGAAGGTCCGTGGCTTCCTGTCCAGCACCCACAGACAGGCTGAGGTATGAAATCATCAGTCTGTGTGAATTAATGGCACAATTGGCGCTTTATGCAAATTGAACCTGAATATACTTAGACATGCCTGAATAAGAATTATTCATCAGGGCATTGCAGCTTTTAGGATGGAGTGTATTGTGAATACTCATACACCTCATCATCATATTACAACAAAAAATTAATTAACTCTCACTTAGTTGCAGTAAAGCTGCATTTTGAGTGTTAACATTGTTGGTGTATGTTACAAGTGGTTGTTGACCATCTTTAACATACAGCAGATATTGCACTTTGCTTATGTTTGCTTCCAGAGAGTGAATCTTTCCTTTGATTTTCCTTTCTATGGACATATACTAAAAGAAATCACAGTGGCAACTGGAGGTGAGTCACGTGAAGTTTTTTCTCATAGCTCAAAATTAATAGGCTGAGTATTTCCTCAGAGAAGTTTAAGATGTTATGTACAAGTATATGCTGTATATAGCTACATGATATGAATTTTGAAAGAATTTTTAGTATATTTTTGTTAACCATTTCCCTTTCATATTACAGCAGCACAGTGCATACTTAAGTTACAGTAGGCCAAGATTTAAATGAGTAAAGCAATTTAAATATATTTTCACATCAGACATCACAGCTTTCCTCTCATGTTTTCTGTATTTTTTTATGGTCTAGTATTTTCTATGACCAGTGTGACTGTCTCTTCATCTCCCCCATGAACAAAATACTGAAGTTGAGGATCTGTTTTCAAAAAACAGAAATTAACTTTACCACCAAAAAAGAAGTGACATTACTGCGAGTGAAGCAGCTGTAGTAGTAGTAGTATTAGTAGTGCTGGGAGGTCTGGTAGGTAGGAGGGATGGGCGCTTTGTCTTATAAGTTAACCATGATTAAAATGATTATTGTGAAAGTCTCCATTCCCAGTAAATCATTGTTGGCAACGTCATGTTTGTCTCCTCCAGGTTTCATTTACACTGGAGATATAATCCACCGGATGCTCACAGCCACTCAGTACATCGCCCCTCTGATGGCAGATTTTGACCCTACCCTTTCCAAAAACTCAACTGTGTTTTACATTGATAATGGTAAGAGAGACAGAATTGGTATTACCATAATTTTACTATCAATAGTGATTTTTCTTTTGTGTGTCTTCTGTGCAATATGTTTAATAAATATATGTTTGTGGTTGTGCATGTGTGTTAATGTCTGCCTTTTAGGAACCGCATTGGTGGTTCAGTGGGACCAGATTCACCTCCAGGACGTCAGTCTGGGAACGTTCACATTCCAGGCCGTTCTGCACAGCGACGGACGGATTGTCTTTGCATACAAAGAGGTGATTTTTTTTTTT
>NW_019524721.1:24773-43681 GCF_002814215.2 Seriola lalandi dorsalis | reverse complement strand
TATAAATAGTAATTACAGTTTATTATTATTGTCCACATCTTTATTCAAATCAGTTTGATTTTATTTAAACACTGCCTGATAAATAAAATGTCATCAAGCTGCAAAACTCTTCTGAGGCATGATTCAAGCCCGTTCCTCAAATACTTCATACTTGGATCAAGCACCTTGTATGTTTGTAAATAAAACAAAGTTGTGATTAAAGCTCTCCATACTCTCTATACAATAATAATATTTACTTCCTTTCTCAGATGCTCCAGTGGCTTTGATCGTAACCGGCAGGACTGGGTTGACCTCGGCTGCCCAGAGGAGGTTCTTACATTTGCATTTGCAACTCCTGAAAGTTCAACTAAGATAGAACTTCAGCACATTTCTGGCTTTCTGCACAAAAGAACATTATATTGTTTTTCCAGAGACGGGATCCCCGGTGTCTCCGGATAACAGACGTCACAAACTCCACATCTCGCCAGCTGAGTCATACGACCACTCCTGTTACAGCAACCACAGTGCAGCAGAGGACTTCCAGCATGACCTCCACCCCCCTCGGCAGGACGTCCATCGTCACCAACCCCTCACCACACAGCAGCACAAGCAGGAGAATAATGTCCACATCACAGCCTCCTACCAGCAAACCTGCAGAAGGTAAGCTGACAAATACTTTAAGTCCTCTGTAGTGAACAGATTACAGCTCAGGGCAGGACAGGCGTCATTACCATCTCATGAATTAATGTTTGTTGTTGTGCACCGTATCCACGCCCTGTGTGTTCTGTAAGGCCTGAAAGTGTGAGGGTCAAGTGGTCAGCTATTTCCCAGGCCTCTGTTAGCTCACAGCTAAGCGTATACAGCGCCATGTTAAATACTGCATAGTGTCCTCAGCTACTGAAGAATGACTCAATATATGTGTATCAGTCTGTGGCCTGGTTGGGTCAGAGTATGGGAGGGCTGTTATTTTTGGCTGTAGTAGCTATTGTTTGTAACATGAAAGGACTACAAAGTCCTACTCAAACAAAAGTACACCAGATATTTTACTTAACTAGAAAGAAAAGTACTTGATTTTTATTGAACTGAAAATAAAATGATTTTTCCCCCCAAAGATCTTATGAAATGACTGGAGGACATGGTTTCAAGGACATTATTTAAAGTGAAAACTTAGTCTAAGTGTTCACAGCAAGTGGCACACTTTTGGATGCTCTTTGTGCAAAGGCAACAAGATGTTCCACTTACGTAAGAATGTACCTTAAGTCAAGTACGCTATAGTACTTCCAGTACAAATGCACAGAAGTTAACTCAAAAAGCTACTGTAACATTAGTAAAATGTAACTAGTGACTCAGTCTGAGCGTAATTGTAAGGCATTTTTTTATCCCTAGATGTTTTTAGATTCCTTACTGGATAAACAAATGGATGCAGTGCTAATCACATTTTGTTCTTGTTTTTCTAGATGACACAAAGATCTCTTTGCACATCAACGAAGCGTGTAAGTCATTCATTGTTATCTGCTTTACTGTATATCTGTATAGACAATTGATCTGTGGTAGCCCTCAGAGCTCAAAGCACTGCAACTGAAGAAGACATCTTTTTTTAGCAGTTCAATTACAAATGTGTATTTAGGAAACAATGCTGCAAAAATCATACAACATGGGCAAACTGAAAAACATAGAACAAATTTAACAGCAGTCTAATTCTCAGTTCTATAATGAAACAACATTTAATTATTTGTGGCGGCAACAGTCCGTATCACACAAGTTATGGACTAACTCCATGAGCCACAACCATGGCAACAATTTGTATTCCCACGTGTGGTCATCAACTTGGTTTTGTCATTTCTGTTCTTGATTATTTTCCCCAGTTTCAGTGCATTGGGCTATAAAAATGTGTCACTCAGATTATTGGTACAAGAAACTTCTCAGTACAACTGTCAGTCTTATATTTGAATCTGCCGATGACTGAAACTTGAGTCTGACTGTCGCCCTCACCTCTGTACAGCAGGAGACAAGGAGCGCACAGGAGACGGTGATGACCGGCTGCAGATTGGCCTCCTGGCGGGCATCATCATGATGATGGTCGTCATGGCAGCAGCTGTCCTCCTGTCCCTTTATGTGTACAACCACCCCACCTCCAGTGCCAGTCTCTTCTTCATGGAGGTCAGTAATCCACAGCTGCTGTCTACCTCAGTAGTAACCATTTGGAACAACTGAAGTCCTAAAGTTACCAATGTTTTTAATTTAGATAAGTAATCCTTATTGTCCTTTTCCACCAACACAGCAGTGGTGTATGGAACTACATTATATTAAAATGTTAAATTTTTTGTACTTCCCATTTACATACATGATGGGCAGAATGTTAAAAGAAAATCTCAATACACTGTAGCTCTGTACAACACCACTATGACCTCAGCGCTAAAACATATTTACATTACAACTATTACACCAACATTATGGACATTAGCTTGTACAGGTGTACCTAATAAAGTGGCCACTGGGTGTATGTATGACATTTTACGAGCATCTGTGGGTGAGTAGTAATGAGTGCAGGAAAATGGATAAAAACCTATTTTTACCAATACATATCAGAAATCAATTATTTCTATCGATTTGAGAATAACTTGTTTTCGCAATAGTATATCAGAATTTTCCTTTAGCAATCCCACTTGTGTATTAATTTTCTGTTCTTCCTCCCCACAGCGGCGGCCGACCCACTGGCCAATCATGAAGTTCAGGCGTGGATCCGGTCGCCCTTCATATGCTGAGGTGGAGGCTCCAGGTCAGGACAAAGACAGCACAGTGGTCATTGACCCCAAACAGTCTTTTGTCATGTCAGACAGAAGAGAGAGCGAACAGAAAGAAGGATTCATAGTTCCTGATCAAAGAGAGCGCTTCCTGTTTTCAGAGAGCTCCTGACCAAAACTACATATCCCAGAAGGCTTTGGGGACAGAGCTGGTTCTCTATGTGAGTTAGCGTTCCTTCCTTGAATGCTGATACATTTTTCAATTTAGCTGTTGTTCAAATTCACTTTAAGGACAGAATTTGAGCATTCAAAGAGGAAAACAACCAAACTCTGAGGAAACTGTAGCTACAGATTTTATGCAACAGTTTGGCTTCATGCTCACATTTGCCCGGCGAGCCATGGAACTGTTTTAACTCAAAGGAAAACGTACTTGGATAAAAAGTTGTTTTTACTTGCTCAGGTTATTCACTCGTTTACTGCGGAATGTTTGTTTTGAGATCATTTCTCTCAAAGATGGACGATATTTTTCCTTCCCACACCTACTTCACAAGGAGGAATGTCATATTTGGGTGTCATTTCCTCATCTCAAAAATACAGTATAAATTCCTCACCATTACACCCACATTGATCGGAGGGGCAAACAGGGTGCACAGTGTTTTCACTGCTGTTTATCTGAGAGCACAACATCTATTTGCAACTTAAGATTTTTATTTTCTGTACTTAAAAACAACATTTATTGATTGCTTTGCTGTACAAATATGTACACTACAACACCCACAATAAATGAAATACAGGTTTATATTATACCTATAGTATTAATTTCAGACATGATACAGTCTTGTAACTTTTCTAACATGCTATAATTGTTCCCATGTATGTGTAATCTGTATATTTGTGATATACAGTAAGAACAGTGTAAATTGCAGGTTTTATCCAGTAGCTGCACACTATTTGTATATTCATCAGTTAGTTAAATGTACAACTAAAATTAAGTCTAGAAAGTTTTTTTACACATACTGTGTAATATAATCATTTCACCAGTTATCTACATGTTTTGAAATCTAAAAGTCTTAAAACTGAGAGTTCACCTCCTCTGTCTCTTCACATGGTTGATTAGTGCTGATAAAATTTCAAAACTGTTTGGTCCCCAATCTGAAAATAAAGTTGTTTCATTTACTGTACATATCTGACATGATACTAGAATTGATGATTTCCTGCACTATCGGTGACATATTGCACATCTAAACAATATCTACATAGACTACTAGTGTTCTGTATTATTTGAGGCATGGTTAGTGTAGGGTTAAATTAAGGCATAATGGTGTCTGAATGGATCGTTTAAGACTGGCCTGTAGGCTGCAGAGTCACAGGGTCAAGGCACTTCTGTATTGAAGGTACTGCAACGGTCCGGGATCAGTGATTTAGGTTTCTTTGTCTTCTGAGATAGAATCAAACCAAATGGGGAAAAATATCCATTAATGTTTGCAAAATACTAAACTGACTTCAAAATGTATTTTTGTGATTATGAAAAATAAATAAATCAGTATTGTCATTATTTACTCAAATAATGTGACTTACCTTTCACTGGCGGTGCAGGTAAGCGCCTCCTCAGTTGTCTTGATGAGTCCAGGGTGACTGGCTGTGAAAAACATTTAATCTTTTTTTTTTGTGTACAAGGTGTTTGGCATAAAGCTCTGTTAGTTACACTGAAGTGTAATAATAATGTATACAGGTACTGTACCATAACTGGAATGGTCCTGGTCTTAGTGACGTGTGACTGTGTGTCCACATTGAGGCCTGCACTCTTCAATGCAGCAATTCTTGCAGAGATGTCACAAATCTACAGCAGCAGCAACACAAACAAGTAATACAGTGTAAATTTTGACCATTGATTGCAGGGATGACAGATAATTCATACATTCATTAAAACTTAGATAATAAACCCCAATTTTTTTTTGGTGACCTCCTGACCTCTCCTCTAGCACCCCCCTTCAGTCCAAAATGTCCACTGACAAATTGGCATTTCATTTACCAAGCACATTTAAACACTTCAGAGTAGAAACCCTTTTCAACATGGAACATTCCTCTTGAACCATCTGAAAAAAATCACCATCACACAGCTCTCAAACCTGGGTAAGTATTCATGTGTAATTATAAGCAGTAGAAAAATTTTAGAATCTCCTAATATTCCACCTACATCTCTAACCATTGGTGCATGTTCAGCTTCGACCCACCTGTAGTTCAGACTGCTGGACCTTGGCAGCTGCTGATGCCACCTGCTCCTCCAGGAAGGACAGCTCCATATCGGATGTGGAGCTGCAGATTCCCCTGGCACACTCCTCGAGGTCACTCAGCTCCGCCTCCAGACTGTACACCGAGCCAGCCGCCACGTACACCTGCAGCATGTCCAGTACAACACAGGGTTCACTTCAAAATCAGGTATTTTATATTTGCAAACAAGACTAATTGTGATTATCAAACCTGTTTTTACAACTTGTTGCTTGCAACCCTAATAACTACTGAAACGCTTTACTCTTTTGTTTTACTCTTCAAATATTCATTATTCATTATATATTTTGCAAGCAGACCCCCAAAGTGGAAATATGAACCTGGAAATGTGTATAATATGATCCTTTGAACACTAACTATCATTTTAAAATGAGTTAATGTGACGTGTGAACCGATTAAGCGTTTTTTCGTACTGTATAGCAACTACCTAATATACAGTACATGATTAGCGTAAGACAAAGAAAACATTGAATTTAGTCATACTTTTACACAGCTGTTTGTTACCTAGTGCTTCAATGATTGGCTACATACAGATATGTAAGGGTACCTTTAATTGAATTTATCCTGTCAATCCTGTCTTTGGTCCTTGATTAAAACTAATGCACATGTTGTAATCTTAAAATATTTGACTGGACTGTTGTCCACAACAGCACATTGAAAAAACAAGTGCATCAGCTAAAAGTAAGTCAGTCATTTGATAATATTTGAGCAAAAGGTTAAGTATGCAGTAAATAAAATGTAAACTGAAATGAAGCCAAACCTACGTTCTCCTCCAGCCTGGAGAACTGTTGGTCCAGTTTCTTGAGGTCTGTGTTGGGGGGCAGTGAGGTGGAAGAGAGCCGGGTGTTGTCTCCTCCTTCCACTCCCTGCAGCAGCTCCTCGGTGGCATTCAGCACCTTCAGCACCTCTGTGGTGATGCTGCGCAGAGACACTGCCGAATACCTCTACAACACACACACATACAAAGAGGTCTTTTCTTAAAACTGACTGATACCTTTGTAAAACCTGATATTTTGCAGTGTGATATAGAAGAACATTTAATTTTTCACATTTTAAGGTTGAAAAAAAAAATCTAGGATTAAACTGTCCTCTCAGTTTCTCTGACTGATGAAAAAACTTTCTATTTCATCTCCTACTCGCCTGTGTACAGGATGTGTATCAGACAACTCTAAATAAGCACCAATTCTTAGCAGCATGGAAAGTCCTGCAGGTACTGATCTTAACACTTCAGTTAAACTCAGATGGATGAAGTTTTGTTACGTGGATTACAAGCAGGATGAGCCACACTTACTCAATAAAAGGGAAGACTCTAGAATATACACCCACTTTAAATCAAGTAAAAACAAAAACATTACTGAAAAAACTAACAAGAAATGATTTTCAGAGTTTGGAGGAGGAGGAGCCTCTATCATATCTGAAGTGAACAACATAATTGGCTGACGCACGATACATTAATGGAAGGCCAACATCTGTGCGACACAAATACATGAACAACAGCAGGATATTGAGAATAAAAACTTAGATAAGAAGTTGCATGAAAGCAAGGTGAGAAGAAAAGATGCAAAAAAAGTTCAGCTGCGTCTTGATTGGCAATAACCATTAATCTGCATTATCCACTCTGTTGCCCCCCCCCCCCCAGCAAAACAAGTTCATTCTCACCTGCTCCAGAAGAGAAGATATAAACTGTACTGTTTTGTAAAGCTCGATTTCACTACCCTACAGCGCACAGAGGAAAGAGAAGAAACAGGGCAGACAGAGTAGTAATAGTTAGATGAGTAGTTAGTTAGTTAGTTGCAGTGCAGTGAATATTTTTGCTGGCAGTGGTTTTAGCAACTCCTACAGGCGTGATCGTGTTGCTGTTAAATAGACTGATGATCATCTAAGTTACTCAAGGAAAGTATCAATAAGAAAATGAGCTGTAGTGCTTACATTTTGAATCTCCTCTGGTGACAGTAAACTCTCCTGTGGAGGAGATGTGCTGCTCTGCTCTGTGTCGTTTGCACTTTTTTCTTTGGTTTCCTCAGATTTTTCATCCACTTCTTTATTGTTGCACTCTCCCTCTGCAGCAACTCCCTGCGTCTCCATCATTTGCCACTCAGTCACCATTTTTCCTCCACCATCGTCTTCTTCCTCATCATCCACTTCTATTCTCTTACATTTCTGTTGGGCCTCATTTGTCTCAAATGCTAAATTTCTTCTTTCTCGTCGATCCATGTCCGTATCTTCTTGCTCATTTTCGTTTCTGCTCGTCACCTCTCCACTCCTGTCTTTCCTGGAAGTGTTTCCTCCAATTTGCTCAGTTGCATTTTCTTCTGGTCTTTCTCTCGCAGCCAACTCTGATGTCACATTGTCACCTTGACTTTGAGGCTCTTTCGCACTTCCTCTCTCCTCTGATGCATCTGCAGTCTGTTCATCAACAACCTTTTCTTTGAAACCACTTTCTCTCCCTATTTTAACACTCGCTTCTGTCTCCGTTTCCTCTAGCTCTCTATTTATTCTCCCATTTCCTTCAGCTTTATTCTTTAATGTTTCTACCTGCATGTCCTCCAAAGTCATCATCAACATGCTGCTGATTATTCTGTCAAATTCTGGGTCTTCCTCTTCACTGTCTGCTGTTGCTTCCCACTTCCCCTGACCCTCCTTGTTAAACTTGTCTTCTCCTTCGTTTTCGTCTGGCCACTTTGCCTCTGGCTGATATCCCTGTTCCTCTCTTGTCTCATTGGAGTCGATTATCTCCTCCGTTTTCTCTGCTTCCATCGCTGATTTCAACTTCATCACTTGTCTTTTCTGTTGAGCTTTTACAGCCTCACATTCACATACTCTCTCTTCGGGTTCTTCTCTCTTCTGTGTTTTACCTAGTTGGACGTCATCTGTCTTAATCTCACCTACCAAAACATTCTCAGCTGTTGCTTTTTCATCACTACTCTCAGTCTTTGTTTCCTCAGTCTCATCTCTCAAATCAAACATTTTCACATCCAACTTTCCAAATGATTCTCTCCTCTCCACGGCTCCTCCCCACACGTCTTCCCTCTCAACGCTGCTTTCAGTTCCTCTTTTAGTTACCTCTTGCTCTCCATCTCCCTCATTCTTTCCGATTCTATCCAGCTCATCCTCAGTGGAAGAAAACTGAGAGGCGCTGACTAGACTGGCCAAATCGCGCAGCTGAGCAGCCTGAACTGCTTTTTCTTCCTGTAACTTCCACAGCGTTTCCTCGTCTATTGCTTCCTCCCCTTCTTTGCCTCTGCCTGCTCTGTCCAACTCATCCTCTGTGGATGAAAACTGGGTGGCACTGACTTGTTTAGCTAATCTGCACACTTTCACAGCCAGCTCCTCATTCCTCCCATCCTCCTCTTCTGTCTTCTTCTCTTCGATGCCAACTCTGTCCAGCTCGTCCTCTGTGGATGAGAACTGTGTAGCTCTGACTTCATTTTCCAGTTGACAGAGTTTATATGTGAGTCCTTCTGTCATTTCCTCCTCCTGCTCTTTGTCTTCCTCTATATTTTCATCCCATTCTCCTTCACTCTGGCCTGCTTTGTTTAACTCATCATCAGTGGAGGAAAAGTATGTGAGTCTGGACTGTGCGACGAGCCTGTATAATCTGTGTTTCACCTCTTCATCATCTACTTCTAAATCTCTCTCTTCGTCCTCTTTCTCATCCTCCATTCTTACTTCATCCAAGTCGATCTCCATCTTCCACAACCTTTCACCATCTTCATCTTTGTCCTCACTTCCTTGTCTCCTTTCTTCCCCCGGTCCATCATCACCACAATCTAAGTCTTTGTCAAGTACTTCTTCTTGAGTGGAGGAGTCACAAACTCGGACCGCTAGCTGTTGTAGTTTTAACGTGAGCATCTCGTCCATCTGACTGGCTCCGTGTCCAGCCATGTCACTCTCGAGGTCAAAAGGTTCAGGGGTTGTGGCACCAGAGGGCAAAGTGTCAGGCGTCACGGCATCAGAAATAGGTTGGGATTGGTTGTCTTCTTTGTTTAAATCCTGTGAATACAAGAAGTCCGTTAAAAACATATTTTTGTGGTGAATTAAGCACAATTTCCCCTAATACATTTACCAGTTTATTAGGTACACCTAGCGTAATTTAGTACCTGATTATTTTAGTATTATATTTTATAAGCCAAAACTAGCACCCCAAAATAATTAATTCAAAAACATATAAAGGAGAAAAGAAAAGATCTAAACAACTCTAAGGATCATTCTTTTACTAAAATTATTCTGCCGGGTGAATTACTAATTAATCAGTTAATTGATTAATAAGCTTGTTCTTGTTCCAGTTCTGCATTCCAGTTAACAGCTTTACTAATGTTACTTTGTACATGGAAAAACTCATCCAGGCTTTACATTCATTAACCTTAAAAGGAAATTTAGCATGTTATAGTACCAGTACCACAAGTTCACATTAATGTAAAGCCTACTTGAATATACATCATTATTTTGATTCAATTCTTTTCTGCTGTTAGTATTTGTCACATTAACAGAAGGTCATGATGATGATTTTTTTCTTACCGACACAGACGAAGAAGCTACTTGCTCTTTTTTACTCTTCCTTTTCTTCCGTGATCTCCTGACTTTTCCCACCTCCAGCGCAGCAGCCACACTGCTCTCCTCCTCCTCTCCTGCTCCTTCTATATTAAAGTTCACATCAATGACACTTGTCCTTCCGGATGATGAAGGTCGCCTGATCTCTGCAGGCATATTCCTCTTAAAAAAAGCAAGCAGAGGTTTATTGGGCTTCCAGTTCCCCTCAGAGTCCGAAAACATATCGTCTCTGCTGCCTCGGCGGCCCATTAGAGGCAGCTGGGTCCTGTCCCGAGGGTCCTGCAGGTTGAAGTTAGAGTCTGTCATCTTTCTGTGGATCTCCTGGAGGACAGCACCCCAGGAGCTGTCAGGCTCAGACTTGGTTTCGTTATCAGAGCCCATGCCTTCGTAGGCGGACACCACTCCGGACTCCCTCTCCAAGGCACTAAAGACCAGGCTTTTCCTTCTGGTCAGCAGGCTGGGGCGAGACAGCTGGGCGCTCTGCAGGGCAATCCAGTTCCCGTCTGGGCTCTTCAGCACTGAGGACACACCTCCGCATGCGAGCATGCACACACACAGACATCATGCAGACAAGCAGAGACCATGTGCCAAACAAACACAACAAAAAAGTACAAGCACACACGCAGTAACATAAACAAACAAAAACACAGAAGAGGCAAGTATTAGCTGACAGACTTTTAACCAGAACCAAGAGACGTGACTTTCAGCCGCCTTACACTGGCTCCTTGTATGTTTTAGTGTCGATTTTAACTGTCAACAAAATATTATTATTTACTCATGACTAATATGATATAACAGCCAATTTTCCCCCATTGGAAAAATCATTTTATTCCGCACTGTGGCATTATCACATATTGTATATATTCTTTATCAGTTGTTCCAGCTCTTTACTGAATCTATATGATGTTAACATTGAGTGAAACATTCAAGCCCAAGACTGTGGAATAATCATTGTTATTTGGAGAGCACTTTTCAAATCAAAAGTTAATTTAAAAAAAAAAATTAATGTAAAATAAATAAACTAAAGACAATTAAAGGAGAATCTCTCTTTCCAAAGCCTGACGGCCCTGACCACAAACCTCCATCACCTTTAGTTTCAAGCCGAGACTTTGGAACAGAGAACAGACCTTTGCCACATGAAAAATACTCAATTTTAAACACTTTCCTCAAAAATTTTGCCTGACCATTTTTAGTATATTTGAAAATTTGGGGACATCAGCTAGAATTTGAAATAGAGTTATGTGCGTTTTAACAGTGTTTGGCTGCACAGCATGAGTTTACGGTGAGTGATCCAAAGGTGGGCTTCAGAGGTTAAAGCGATAAGCAACAAGATCTTACCAGCGTTGTCCAGCCGGTCTACACTCTTCCAAGCAGAAATAGTTGATCCACCACCCTCCTTCTTAAACGCCTGCAGAGAGTCTTGTATCAGACCTGGAGGGTCATTGTCCAACAGTGAAGAGGCAGAGTGTGACCTCTGAGTAGAGAGAGAAGACAAATTACAAGCGTTAAAGGTTGAACACAAGAATGACACTTGTCTAGTGTATCTGCAGTCGTTCTGTGGGAACACTGGATGTCAGGAATAAAAAAGAAATTAAATCTAAAAGCGTTGTGGTTGTATACCTCCACCAACCAGCCAGGTTGCAGGAAATATGGTCATAATCTACCCTTCAAAAGTTGACCTTTGACCATTTGGATATAAATTGTCATCTCTTCATCATTTTATCCTGTTGGACATTCATGTTAAATTGAGTCACAATTACCATATGACTTTATGAGTTACAGCCAAAATGTGTTTTCAAGGTCACAGTGACCTTAGCCTTGGTGCACCAAATTTGAGGAGACATAAGAGCACGGCGTGTTTAACTGTTTGACCAGCAGAGGTCAGCATGTGTCACCGTGCACATGAGAGGATTTGTAATGAAGCAACACGCATGCAGGAAAACACAGACAGCTGTAACTTAAAGTGGCTGTGACTGTGACATGTTCTTTTCTTTACCCAGAGGCCTGGTTGGTGTTTGAGGGAGCTCGAGGCTTGATCACAGGTGGGCTGAGGATGGCGGGGGTCAGCGTTTTGTTCAAGGGGCCAGTCCTGGTCGCACTCTGTCCTCATCTCAGCCAAAGTCTTCCTCCTACTGACGATCTTACATACACAGACACATGATTAGTAATGCATATAGCCCTGATCCCACATCAAAACATAAAAAAATCTGCTGGTTCTCCTTATTCAGTGTAAATTCATTGATTTGTTAATTATTTGAACACACTGTAGCAAAACAGCTCTGGAAACCCCATTTGATTACTTACATTTGAGTGTTAAGCAATGGCTTTTCACACACAGTAAATCAAACTAATTACACACTATAAAACATCTGTTACTATACAAAGTGAGAATGGCGTCCATCACTGAAATCTATTATTTTTTCTTACTTTTTGCACAATAGTTTTGGCCAGTTCCGCAATGAGCTCTCCTCTGTGCTCCCGCAGATAGTGTGCCTCATTCTGCTTCTCCTGGTAAACAAACAAACACACAAATACGAGACCTATTCAGAACCACACACACTATCAGCTTACTTCTCTAAATAAACATATTTGCTGTACTCAGATATATACTTATATTATATTAGTGACAAGTAAATTTTTTCTAACATATACTACAAGTGTCTGCAGAATCAGAAATGTACTATGGGATTTTACAGATAGCATTTCTGATGTGATAAAACATTTTAAATATAGAAATTAATTTATAGACACCCATGATGCTTCTTTAGCCACCTCTGAAAATGTGGGATATGGAGCTGAGATTAATTGCAATTGATATAAAAATGGCTAATTAGGTACTGTGTTGTTAATGTTGATTTAAGATATGATGTCAAACAATGAATGGATTATGAGACGATGGGCCCCAAAGAGACACAAAACTTCGTAGTTGTTTTGTGTCTCTTGTTGTTTTATGTCTGTTTGTAGTTGCTATGTCTTTGTGGTCCATTTGTGTCAATTTGTAATCATTATGAGTCACTTGGTTGTTGCTAAGTGTCTCTTTGTAGTCATATTTTGTCTCTGTGTAGCTGTTTTGTGTCTCCTTGTAGCTGTTTCGCCACTCTTGTTGGGCAGACTGCGTCTCTGTGTAGTTATTTTGGGTCTCTTTGGAGTCATTTTGTGACAGTGGCCATTTTGTGTCCCTTTGTGCTGGTTTATCCTCATTTTGCTGCTCCTTGTAATTATTGTGCATCTCTGCAGTCGCTTCCCATGTCTTTGTAGTTTTTGTGCATTTTTTTTTAAGCAATTTGTGTCTGTCTTTAAACAAAAGGTTTGTGCACATGCGACAGAACCACATGTTCTGAAAAATAACTACTTCATGTTCGGTATAATAGACCTATTATTGTTGTCATTTTGCATTTATGTTGGCCTAACAATGGAACTTTCATTGTCTTATATTGTCGTATTAAACTGTCTTTTGGGAGGCAGGATAATCATCATTATTATTTTTTACATAATCTGACTCAAAGAGAAAAATATGAGATGTCAGATTAAGGAGAAATTTGAAAAGAAAATTGCGGAGGATTTATTACAGAACACTAATAACAATATAACATACTGCAGCATCTACAATACAATCTGAAAAATAAATGTAAGTAGCTTGTTTTTGTAACACAAAGTGTAAGACACTGTGTTCAGATAAATGGCTATATTTATAATAACAGACTATTGATAAGTCACGAGCAACATCAATCACCTGATTGGCCGTGTCGAACTCTGCCTTGGAAATGGCCTCGTCTACGGCCTCCTCTGCCACCCGCAAGGCCACAGTGAGCGTCTCGGCCATGCTGTGCGCTGAACACAAAGAAATACAATAATCACTTGTTCTGTCATTAACTGAAATATGCTCGCAGTGGAACTGAAATTAAAGCAAAATCATGATTCACCCGTTGCAGTTACGTAAAACAGGAGCAAGTACTTGCATCCTTTTCAGTTTCATTTTGTTTTCTAGCCCTGCATCACTAATCTCTTTTTGCCTCATTGGTGTTACGGAGCCACCACAGACAGAGGCATGACCATCAGGCTGCTGCAGCTGTTCATTCATGTTTGCTGTCAATCATCCTGTTAGTGCAGTGAACTGAGAGAATGAGGAGAAAGTGAGGGCACAGTGGGACACAGAGGACAGCACCCTTGAGGTGTCAGGTTCCCTGTGTGGCAAATAGTTTCTAGTAATTTAATTCGATTCGATTCGAATCGATTTAATATAAACTGGCACAAAAGGTCCGTCAAACATTTTTATCTCTTTATCACTGAATCTTGAGGCCGCTGACTTGTAGGGGGGGGCCTTTGTCAAAATCTAGTTTTGATGCAACGGTTTCACATTTTGGGGAGTGACATGAGAAGATTGATAAGACCCTCATATCTGCCCATTCAATATGAAGATGGATGCAGCATATGGTTAGCTTAGCTTAGTTTAGTTTAGGATAAACACTGGAAACGGGTAAACAGTTAATTTGGCTCCGTCTAACTTAAAAGTTTTTCTTTTGTGTCACGAGAAAATGTCTTTGTCATATGTTTAATATTTCACAACATTTTGTAATCCCATGTGGTTTGTGCCAAATGGAAATAAAATCTAACTGAGCTAAAAAATAATCTGCATAAGACTGTATTAATGTCACACATGTCCAATGGTGACTTTAATAATAGCTGCAGCAAAAAAACTGAAAACATTATAAAGCATGTCTGCACCTTCACTTTGTCTGTAGAAGGTTGAGTCGCTCTCACAGACGCTGCCCTCATTGCAGACGCTCTCCTCGTAGGCGCTGCCTTCTGTACACAAACACACACACACACACACACACACACACACACACACACACACACACACACACACACACACACAAAAACAGACAGACAGATGTTCACTTGGATGTGAAAAGGCAGATACAGTACGTTCCCATGGCATTAACCTGATATCCTGAAACTGGATCAGGGTGAATTTTTAAATTAGAAGATTAAGCAAAAGAGATGAATGAATAAACAGAAATAAAGAAAATGTACCTCTTGTGTTTCATTTGCTCAGTGTGACTGAGCAAATTAAATCTTTTTCAGTCTTTTATAAAGTGTGTCACAGATGGCATCAATTTCATGCATCAACTATTTACTCTATATATTCCACACTAATAATAAATGTCATAGCAATGATCACAATTTTTTTTTTTTTTTGAGAAAATCTGCCCGGCAGTATCTCTGCCTTTTAATATGTGTTAAATTTTAAATACAAGTTGATTTTAGAATTTGTGATTGGGCAGCAGAGAGCTCAGTCATACTGTAGACTGTTTCCCCTTCCAACTCTGAGCCTTGAGCTCTTTTCACGTCATGTAAATATTCATGCAACAATGCAGCCATTTGTGGTTATATAAGTGCATTAGTGCGGCCTCGTGTGTGGCATTACCAGGCGACCTGATCTGTGTGCAGCAGGGGCTGGTTCAGAAGTACAGTACAGTACACAGGGTCACTTCCAATCATTTTAAGGGGCAAAGAGAGGACTTAAACCAAGTGATATGAACTGTAGATTATTTTGAAAATGCAGGGAGCACTGAGAGCACTCTGCTCTGTGTCTTTGAGCCTAATCTATAGGCAGGCATGAGTTCACTGACATGAGTTATCCTGTACATGAAGACAAACTCAGGGTCTTTACTTGTATTTCAGTGGCTAGAGCATGGATTTTTTTTCCTGTGACCTCCTCATGGATGTGTGTGCAGACATCTGTGTTATTACATCTAATGAGTCAGGACAATTTGGCCGCAGCACAGGGATGTGGAAAAGATTTATGAGCAACACAGTTGCCTCTACCACAGCAGCTAAAGGTTACAGTAACCCTGAGGGCACCATGAGACTCTCAGGATGGTGAACTGACA
Source organism: Seriola lalandi dorsalis (assembly GCF_002814215.2). NCBI lineage: Eukaryota > Metazoa > Chordata > Actinopteri > Carangiformes > Carangidae > Seriola > Seriola lalandi. The sequence goes on along the minus strand of NW_019524721.1, from coordinate 28,221 downwards.
ATGGCTTACATGACTATGTATGTCACAGCTCAGATAGAAGCTACAGCGATAAAAGTTAGAGTCATTCTTGGCAACATTTCGGTTTTAACCAAAGAAAACTGAAAACGTAACTCTTTCACTGGCAAACAAATTGTTAAAAAATGCAATCTCGCAGAGATCAAGAGCATGATAAACTGTATTGTCAGCCCCATAACACTTTGTCACAGTCAAACTGTAAATCTCTGTATAATGCAATGTGTCACAAACTCTAATGTACTTGTAAAAATAATGCACAAACTCCATTTGTCTAAGCTTTCCAGTATTCCCCCTGGTCCCTGGGTTGTCTCAGTCACTGGTTCCCAACATTTACAGACAAGCAATGCTTACCCACCTCCTCACAGGATGCAAATAGCCATGAGCTATGAGCAGTTCAACCACAGCACCAATTTACACCCACCATTGATTGACCTGTGATCTTTATCTGGGTTAGGAAAAATGTGTGCAAATGTAAGTTTAAATGCTCACAGAATGCATTGCGATCAGATTAGCCAAAACCAAATCTTAAATTAAAATAAAAAAAGAGAATGATAAAAGATTGGCTGTAAATGAATTATATTGATTTATGGTTTAGCATCAGTTCGACTTATGACTCGTGGTTTTTACTATGTGTTCTCTCGCCTCTTTCCACTGCTCCTCGGGGTCACTTTGCTCTTTTGCTTTACTCTTCATAGGAGGATATCTCTGACCACTGTTGAGTCACTGGGCTGTTGGTGGAAAATGCTTCACTGCTACATAAATCTCACACACAATCATGCCTATGCCCACAGCTTTTAGCTCCCAAATGTCAGCTCTATTAATTCTGATGCTATTCATGCAGCTCACATTGTTCTTACGCAAAGTAAAATTAGCATGAGTCAGACTATGCAGATCGGATTTGGCAGCTGAATAAAAACAGCTGAAGCAGTGCAGGTCAGTCACAAACAAATGAGAATGTATGATACAGCATGTGCTAAGAGTGAGCGTGTGAGTGGAAAATGAAAACAGAGCTACCTAAATCAGAATGAGATGCTGAGCGCTGGCCTGATGCCAGCCCACATCAGTCCTCCTCCCACAGGGGTCACATCTCTGCATCATCTGCAACCGGCGACCTCTCCTCCACAAAACATGCATAATTCTCTGAAATCCCTTGTCTATTCAATCAGATCAGAGACTCTGAACCGGGATGCACTCCCCCTGCGCCGTCCCTGACTAGACTTACAGTACATGCTGAAGCATATGCTGCTGGGTGAACACTCTTATTCAAGGCACTGTATAGTACTACCAATACATTTTCAGCACTGCTGCACCAACAAAGCTTTTCTGACTGTCATCTGTGAAATAAAAACATGTTTAAACTGAAACCTCCTGAGGAAAAAAAAACTTTTAAAATTTAGGTACACATTATATTGCCAATCTACTGTTTCTAAAGGACAGGTAAAACAGGGAAAATCCATTGAGTACTTGTGGACACCTGATGAATTTAAGTCCAATATTCATCCTGTTTTGTCTACCAGCCCAAAATCCAAAGACATTTGGTTTACTACCATAAAAGGCCAAGAAAAAACAATCAATCGATATTCACATTTGAGAAGCTGGAAACAGTAAATGTTTTTCATTTCTGCTTAAACAATTACTTAAGCTATTAATTGATTCCCAAATGACTTTATATTGCATATATGTTCAGAAAGGAATCAATTAACATATCAGTTAACCAACAAGATGTTTCAGCTCTATTCAAGTTGAAACAAAATGTGTGTTCAACGGCACTGATGAAGTTTACATATGCATCTACCATATGTACACAAGGTTTATTGTATAATAAAACCAAAATAAAGCAGGACCGGGTCGTCACTCCTTGCTGAGTGATGATATGGAGGAAGCAAACAAACATTAATACACTTGAGTCTGGCAGCAGCCGGAGTAATCTGCTGAAGTTATGCGAGATGAAAGCCAAGCAAGAGCTTAATCCTGTTTCACCCTCCTCCTAACTTCCTGTCCTCCACTGCTTTGAGATACAAACAGCAAAAATCTGACAAATTCAAAACAAAATCAAACTCATGAAGTTGAGTAGACTTTGTGAGTAGACACAAAGTCTCTTATACAAACACATCATTTCTCATGAGAGTAAATTCTCCTGACAGTAATCTGTTCACAGCATTCATTATAGGATTAGGCTTTAAGAAAATATATGAACTGATTGAATGATACTCTGAAGCTTAATTATTTGTGGGTTGTTTTCTGTTTCTGTTCTGTACAGGTTTACATAAAATTTTACTTTAACCATTGGACTAAAATAATAAAATGAATTACAATAGGTTTCAGCAGCAACATTTATGAACAGAGTAGTTTACCAGTCAGCTCTGAAAGCGCACTGTGCTCTGCCAAGTGCTTCCTGTAGAGAGTCTTCAGCACTTTGGCGCTGCCAAATCTCTTGAAGCGCTTCTTCACATTAGTGTAGAACCACTCCAGTGACTGTGTCCTCAACAACCTGAAAGGGACAGAAAGCAAACCTGCAATTTAATTTTCAGTATGTGTTGTATCTTAATACTTTGGCAATACCATTTTAATCTTCATACCAAATCAGCTGATCCAATGGACCAAGCAATCACCAAATCCATAAAAGAAAATATATACGTTGGATCAGCCCATTAAGGTAAATTCTCTGGAAGCCAATAAAAATCAAAAATAATTATGATATTTATATTTTCTATGATTGTTCCTCCTGACACTGGAGAGAGAGACTTTGGAGATGGCAGGTTCAAATCAGTTGGAAAATGCAACGCAGCTGCTGCAGTTTGGCAGTATTACAAAATGACACGTAAGGCCCAGCAAATTTTAATGTAATAATCAAATCTAAAGTGTCATTAAACAAATGGAAATACCATGTCAGAGTTTACCATTCACTGACTGTTGTATTGCCATCCACACAAGCAAGTGAGCAAGCCTGACAGAGATAGCTAAAAAGGAAAGGTAAAAAAAAATAACAGAAATCACATCACAAGTGTTAAATGAAACATTTGTTAAAAGGCTCAGTGAAGTGGAACCTTTTTTTGACAGGAGACACTTAAATTCAGGATTTAATGGTTAGATTTTCCCCCTATAAAATTTGCCTCCTAAGATATACAGGGAAATTAATATATAATTTTCATGTACTGGGTAAAATCTCTCTTAGTCTTAAAGTCTTAAAGGTATCAAAAATTACAACATCTGTCATTGTGTTACAAATGTGGCAAAGATTACATTTAAAGCTCCAAATAGGCCGGGGAGGCTTGGGGCTTGGCCCAAGCAAACCGGTGTGGAGTAGAGCAGGTCCCAAGGAGAAGAGAAAGCTAGTCGTGGAGCAGGTTCGTAGACAGGAGGAATTATTAAGGGGTGCTAAGGCAGTGGCCCAGGCTAAGCAGGGACAGTGGGTGAATTGGGAAGGTGTAGA
>NW_019524721.1:24044-24723 GCF_002814215.2 Seriola lalandi dorsalis | reverse complement strand
TAGTATAGTATGGCATAAAAATGAAAAAATGTCATAGTATCGTAAGGCATAAAAGTGTCAAAAAACGTCATAGAATCGTATGGCACAAAATGTCATAGTATGTTAAAAATGTCAAAAAAAGTCATTGTTTGATTAGGCCTAACAATGTTGAAAAATGTCATATTATAGTATGGCATAAAAATATGAAAAAATGTCATAGTATGGTAAGGCATAAAAGTGTCATAACACGTCATAGTATAATATGGCGTAAAGTGGGAACAAATGTCATAGTATTGTAAGGCCTAAAAGTGTCAAAAAACGTCATAGTATAGTATGGGGTAAAAATATGAAAAATGTCATAGTATAGTAAAGCATAAAAGTGTCATAAAAGGTCATAGTATATTATTGCATAAATTGTCAATAAAGGTCACAGTATAGCAAGGCCTAAAACTCTCAAAAAATGTTATAGTATAGTATGGCATAAAAATGAAAAAATGTCATAGTATTGTAAGGCATAAAAGTGTCAAAAAACGTCATAGAAGCGTATGGCATCAAAATGTCAGTTTAGTAGAGCCTAAAAATGTCAAAAAAAGTCATTGTTTAATTAGGCCTAACAATGTCGAAAAATGTCATATTATAGTATGGCATAAAAATATGAAAAAATGTCATAGTATGGTAAGGCATAAAAGTGTCATAACAC
>NW_019524721.1:23622-23994 GCF_002814215.2 Seriola lalandi dorsalis | reverse complement strand
AAATGGAGACCCACTATGTTCATTGTGTTCAGGTACGGCAACTTTAAAGCACATTCTGTCAGGGTGTAAGGTTAGTCTGTCGCAAGGCAGGTATACGTGGCGACATAACCAGGTTCTAAAAAGCTTAGCTGCAGGATTTGAAGAGTTACGGAGGCAGGCAAACTTAGGAGGACCTAAAACAAAGAAAGTTGCAATCAAGTTTGTTCAAGAGGGAGAGAAAGTTGGTAAGACAACAAGAAGGCAAGGCAGCTTCGAAGGTGCTTGTGATTGGGAAATGCAGGTAGATTTAGGAGGAAAGGTTGTTGTTCCCCAGGAAATAGCCATTACAAAGCTAAGGCCTGATATAGTCTTGTGGTCTAGGAGTAGAATGAA
>NW_019524721.1:1643-23602 GCF_002814215.2 Seriola lalandi dorsalis | reverse complement strand
TGTAGTGTGTCTTTGGCTGTTTAGGTGAGTTTGATTGTTTGTTTGTTTGATGTCTTGGAGAGTGGGGGAGTAGAGAACAGCCTAACCCGGCGGGGGAGAGTTTAGCTCAAAAGGCATCTCTCCTTGACTCTTCCTCCCTCATTCAAAATGGCCGCCACTTTCTCCAACTGTTTAGGGGAGTTTGTTTGCTGAATCTGCTTAATCTGCTAGTGTGTTTTGTCAGAGTTGATGATGGTGTTGTTTGTGGAAAATAGTCGTGGTGTGAGGAGCAGTGATGGCTGGCATTAGGGGAGTGACTCTGGGACGCCAGTGATCACTGTCTAGCCTCCTGGAGGTGTCGTGGGACCAACTAGACGAAACACTGGTGAAAGGAGGTTCCAACCTGATGACCCCAAAGACATGTTAGTTATCACTGCTCATTAGTCTGTATAGCTAAATTAATAGTTATCATAGGACATGTTAAGCCTAGGGAGCTATTCACTGAGTCTGGTCCATTTTCTGTAGCACAAGCTTCTTGTGTTTATCTTAAATTGTGGTCCCTTATTATGATACTACAGGTGACAGTATCATAACAGACACTATGTCAGACAGCGATACACATCACCAACAGATGAATAAGCTGAAAACAACAAATAAACTGCACCAATTTTCACTGGGATTGTCTCATTATACTAAAAACAAAACGGTGGTAACAGCTGTATCAGCATCAAACTTCTTTCCTTTACAAGCCAAAACCCGTCTCCAGCAGTCAAGCAACTCTGTTGTTTTGCTTCCTCTTCTATCAATTCCTTTCTTCTACTGAAGTTAGCATGCTAACCAGCTAGCCACAGCCTGTCCCATCCAGACCTCTTGTGTTGTGAATGCAGTGATAGCTGAAGCTCTTGGTAAGCGGCCATTATCACCACCACCTGCTCCGAGCAAAAAAAAAAACATTTCGCGCCTTTAAATCAAAATTGTACATCAGAGAAAACCCGTTTTAAAATGTAATTTAATTTCATGCTACACCATTGTAAATTGCATTTTGTTGCATGTTATATCTTTGAGTCACTACAGATCTTTTGAGCCTTGTTTGGTGCATACAATACATTGCCATTTATTATTAAGTGAAAAGGTACAGTACACTGTCAGAGTGGATTTTGATGTAGATCCAGTTTATGTATAATTAGGATTTATCCTCTCATCTTCATGTTTCCTATTTGAGATTAAAATGAACTAGGATTTAATTGAATGTTTAAGAGTGACAGCTGTAGGATACTGCAGAGATATTAATGTCAGCAAGTTTAATGAGTTGCCATCTGTTCACTGTGTCAGTGAGTTTCCATGTGACGGGAGCTAAGTGAGAGTGAGAGTGTGTACAGTAGGTGTGTTGACAGGCACTGAAGGTGACACAGGAAGTTTTCAAGTGTCACCCATCTTAAGATAAGTCCTGCAGTCTACAGTGTGGTGTCTCCATCATTAAGATGATTGTTAAGATGAAAGTAAACCTTTTATAGAATTTACTTCAGAAGTAACATTTTCTATGATGATACTTGTAGGCTCCTTCCTGTGTGGATTTTGTATGTTCTCCTCATGTCTGCATGGATTTCCTCAATCCCATCATCAGACAAGAATGCTGAATGCTTAAATGTCTCTGCAAAACCCCAGATTACGCTCAACAACAACATCTAATGCCAAAATTCTCTCTCTGCAAGTTAATATCCGTGTATGTTGAGTACAGTGTGGTTAAAATCCACTGATTTAGCATTGCACTCCTACAGCTTTTTCAGATGTACCCACAATGCAACTCGACCGCTGACAGTTTTGTTGGAGATTCAGGTGTATTATGCTAGTGGTGGGTAATGTAGCCTTCAGCTGCTATCGAAGTCTGGTAAACTCAATTCTTTCTAAACTAACACCCGAAGGTTTTTTTTTTTGTCTTTTTTTTTTAACTTGTGGTCTTCAGCCCCAACTAATGCTGACTCAAGTGATATCACTTGAGGTAATTTATCAGATTTCACACATATTGTTGATTTTAGTAGAAAACCTAAACTTCATCACATATTTGCAAATACTCATAAAGGTTTTGAAATGAAAACAAAAAATATTCTTAATTCACAAACAAACATGTCACCCCTCTGCTGGAAAATGTTTTCTCCTGCACATGAAAGGCACAGTCCATCTGTGAAACTAAAGTCTTTATCAAAGAAATGAAGAAGTACTTTTTTTTTTTTTTAACCACCATAACCAAGTGACATGCTTCCTTTCTGTCTTGTTGTCAGGATGAATATAAATATTCTAGCCAGTGGTAGACTTTATCCCACACAGTATCTTGGTGACTGTTTTTGCGAATTAAGTGCTAAATCCATCTCTCCCCCAGCAGAGTAAGACCTTAATAACCTTTGGCGTCACTATCAGACTCTCATCCTTAACTTAGCCTCCCTGTATTTGGCGTGCACGCACGTGCGCGCACGCACACACACACACACACACACACACACACACACACACACACACACACACACACACACACACAATCACCGCACTACCACCACTATTACCACCAGCAACCTTACCTGCTCTTCTGGCAGACGGAGCAGAGCCAGGCTTTGTCCCGCTTGCTGTAGACCCGGCATGCCTTGCAGACGTTGTAGCAGCAGTCCTGGCACTGGCGCCTGGGGTTGAGCAGGAAGGTGAAGGGCAAGCAGCAACGAATACAGCAGCGCTGGTTGAAACAACTCTGCCGTGACAGCAGGAGGCAGCGACTGCCCTCCTCATCCAGCTCCTGCTTCAGTTCACTGTAGGGAATAGAGGGAGGGAGGGAAGAGAGGGAGGGAGAAGGGATGGTTAGAGGGACAAAGATAGTGAAACCAGAAAGAATCTGTAAAATAGAGAATATTTAAGTATGGGAAGACACGGATAAATCAACAGTCGTGGGTTTACTATGTCAAATAGGATGATCATCACAACGAGGACATGGCGTGCACATAAACACACAAACAGTCACATAAATCCTCTGCTTCCTTTTAATGAAGATGGATCAGAAATTAAAGTGGTTTTACCACGGGGGGGTGAAACGGGTTATCAAAAGAGGAACAATCATTCATAAATGCCTGATGTAACATCGACTCGACATCAGCAGCAGCTTTTCTGCCTGTCTGGCTCCTGAAGCTTAAGTATCATAAACATCTATTATTGCTTGATAAACAGCCTCACCATAAGGTCTATTTAGTAGCAGTTCTGGAGATTTCTATCATATAGCATGATATTCGTCAGTTTGCCTCATTGTTATGGAACTGCAGATGTTTTATTCACTTTAAACCTGCAATGAATGGTTTTTAAGCCATGTGGGGACGGCAGAAACAAGCTGAGAACACAACACTCACATATCATCACATTTTAGTTGTTGTTATGGTGAACTTGTTAGCAAACACTTGCCTATTTACACATCCAACAGTGACAGAGCAACTTTATCACAAATTTTGAGTCGTGTTTCTGTCCAATATTCACTCTTTTTAGCTTTGTTTTCCCTTCCACCAACTCCTGAAAGATATACCCGTCTCCTTTAGCTGCTAAATGCTCCACTATGTTCAGAAGCTAGTTGCTAACTTTAGCATACAGTGTGCTTTTACAGCCTTTTTCAACTGAAAACAAATTTCCATCTGCAACCTAAAAATAACACTATGAGAGCAGTGAGAGTGAACCAAAACCGTAAAGTTGTGAGCAGTAAAACCAACACAACACTAAAACTTCAGAGAAGAGGAGTAGCAGATCTCATGCACTCACAGCTTAAATGCACCCGTCAAAGATTTGAATTAATTCATATCTGCACACACGTCGAGTTTGTATGCAAAGAAATTCTACTGAAAAGCACCGATCCACATCTACATACAGTTGCAGTTACACTCACTACATTTTAAAACAGATGCAGACATGTCAGGCAGGGCCTAAAAAACAAAGGAATAACAAATTACAGTAGGAAAACATGACAGACGGAGGTAGCGCAAAGGACAAATGGGAACTGGTTTAAGTATGTGTCAAAAAAATCCATTATTTTCACATTAAGGCTGCAGAACCATCAGCTATGACTGAATCATTTATAGGTGATTGCTGCTGTAGACTGATGTAGTCTTACAACATGAGGACAGGAGCAAGAAAAATACACACTGGGGGTATCTAAGTTGGCTTCATTTCAGTTGTAAATAACTCAAATTCAAAATGTAAAGCTTTTATATAGATCGTATCTATAATATTGGGCAAATGAGTTCCAGTTTTTGACCACTGGGGGAAATCCACTTCCTGAAATGGCTGATTTAAAGTGAACTGGTGTGAACTGTTTGTCGTTCATGGAAAAAGCAGCTCAACAGACACAGAGAGAAATGTACATGGGAAGAAAAGTGAACAAAAGCAATAGAAAGACAGAAAAAGACACAAAGCAGTTATAATATGCATCTGATAATCACAAAACTATTAATCAATTAATTGTTCTGTTTATAAATGCCCCTCACAATTTCCTAAAGTCCATGTTGACACCTTCAAATCTAAGAAAAAGTCTAAAAAAAAAGTCCACTGATATTTCATTCACTTCAGTTAAAGAATTCAGCATTTGAGAAGCTGAAGCTTCCTGTTAAATTGAGGCATTTCAACAACTCATTGATTACTAAAATTGTTCCACTAATCATTTCAGCTCCACACACTAAGCCACATTTCTTGAACATTAACCCCGGGAATTTGTACAACACTAACCTTTCGGTCACATTTTCTGTAACTCCCAAACTATAAAAATTTAACAGTGTCCCTCACACGCCTGTCTGACAGAGAGACGGCCATCCTCTCACTACAGCAGCACACTCCATTACTCAGGCTCGATGGACAGTATAAATAACCCTGAGACAGACCAGACCACACACACACACACGCACACACTCATGCAGAGTCACAGCAAGGTCCAAGATAGTGAAGTAACATGCAGAAATATACATGCACAAAACACTATCCCATGGAGAAAAATGCAAAAACATGTATAAACACACCACTGACTCTGCAGGACACTGCAGAAATAACCACACAAACAACAGCAACAACATTAATATTTCTCATTTAAATACCTATGATTACACATGAAACATACGATACATGTGCAGCAGCTCACACTGCACATTATCTGTGGTGCAGCTCTGTTCCCACACATGCTCGTCTAAAGGAGCTTTCTAGCTTCAGGCATGAAAAGAGGACAGACAGAACTTGAGCTGCGTCAGCTGCAATAATCCACACAAAAAATCTGTTTCTTGGTGATAAGCTGATGTGGCGTCTACCAATTTTCTAGTGTTTAAGGATGTGAATGAGGATATGTATTCTCTTCTTTGACGACAGCCATGTTGTTTTTTATGGGTAATGTGAAATATACTAGCTGAGGCTGCATGAGAATGGTCTACCACCGACTGCTTTGTTAGCTATTGGTTAGTTTAACTAAAAGAGTTGATTGAGACAAATTGAGAGCTTTGTTTCAGTGTTAGAAAAAGATCATAGGGTCGAGTAAGTTAGGTTTATAATGGCAGCAATTTTACGTTGATGGTAACTTGTGGTAGAAGTTCATTTGTGCCCTGTGTCCTCCATTTTATTTTATTTTTGATTCAAGTTTTGATCCTTTGTAAAAGCATTTGTAAGAAATATTTGTGCACACTCTCCTAAAGATTGTTAAAGACATATTTGTATCTATATACACTATATTGTGTCCGCGTGGAACTGATTTTGTAGTTTGTGGCACTGTCAGATTGTATTGTGGTATACAGATTTCTAGACAGAGCAAAAGCATCAAACCAGGATTTTTTTTTTTTTTTTTTAAACTGCACTGGTGCCGTCGCTTTGCTGCAACACTCTGCATGTGTGTTTGGAAGTGTGTGAATTCTGGAGGTGCAGAATGCCAAGACCTGTGTGCTCTGTGTATGTGTGTTTGGTGTGTATGCTGTGTGTGAGCGAGAAACACGTGCCTCCAAATCCCCGAATCATAAGGTGCAGTGACAGTGAACTGATTCCTGCAGCTTGTTCCTGCGAAATCGTTATTCAGTTGGAAGACTTAACAAGATAAACACTGTCGCACATTTGCACCATATCAATATCACAGCCTTTTATTTTTACATTAGATTTCATTATTTTACAAATTGATACAACACAGCCAGAGTAGTGCTAAATCCAGTAGCTATTTGTTCAACCTAACTCTTTTTTACGGGGATACTACAAAGCTTACGCACTCAGGTACCAGTTTATTTGGTACACCCAGCTAAATCTAATGCAGTGTAATACAACAGTTCTGATGTTGAGATACGAGATTATAAAGTTGAGTTGAGTTTTTGTCACACTGTTTTAGAGAGGTAGTGATTTTGTACTTTGTGGTGCTGTTAAATTGTATTTAATTTATCCAGACAGCAAACAGCTGCAGTGTTACAGAAACAAGTCACATAAATCATAAAACCATGGAAACAGGACACTCGAAGAGGGAGATGAGAAAACAAAATACGATTAAAGCCATAAAAACAGACAAATCAAATCTGAGAAAAAGCAACTTTTTTACTGTTGTGTGTGAGACATGTCAAAGCTTTATGTTTGACAAAGTATTTCTGATCATGATAAAGACTAGCAACATATTCTAATGTCTCTTAAATATACACACCGTTCTAAAATTCAGGTGGCTCTCATTGACATCGACAGGATGAGTAAAATATTAAAAACACCTCTCTGTATAATGTAAGGCAGGACAACAGCACCACAAACTACTATACCCATCTTTACAACAGAAACTCAACATCAAAACCTTCATGAAGGAGGATTTTTCTACAGGACTGATGTTTTAGACTGGGTGTACCTAATAAACTGACAACTATGCGTGTCTCATGGCTGCTTAATCAGAAAGTGGATACAAGATTGTGTGAAAGCAAAATCTAAGTACATGTATTTACATTCATTTACATGTAACTACTAAACTTTGTCTAATTTCAGAGATTATTAAAACTAATCAGTGTTCATTCTTCAAGTAATCTCACAGTTTACACAGGATTACGCAGATTTACTTGAAACTGTAAATACACACTATAATATATGTGTACGCACATGGTTGTTAAAATAACGCACATAAAATCTTTAGATGTAATGTTTACTGCAGCATTTCAAAGCCTTTACACTGTTTAACACTCCCACTGTTGGAAAGTGAATCTCGCTTATCTCATCCTGTGCTCTTCCTTCCTTTTTCTTTGTACTGATTGTTATCTGAAGTAGTTACTGTGTTGAAACAATCTAGAGAACAAGGCCAGGGCAGACTTTGTCTTTCACAATATCAGTTCGGTTTTGTGTGATACTTCAGTCATCTGTCACAGACACCCGCATGAGGTCATGAGCGGTGATGCACGCATGTTTCAAAATGTCACGTATAGAAGGTGATTGCTTTCCCATATATATATATATATATATATATATATATATATATATATACTCCCCTGTCTATCACTCACTGCTGTTTCACATTCAGGGAGGCTGCCGAGTTTCATCTCAAGGGGTGGCAGTGCAGAAATTGAGAAGCAGGTTGCATGAAGTTGGAGCCCACTTAACGACTAGACTGAGGAAGCAGAAAAGTGCACAACCTGCATGACATGAGGGATTTGCCTTATAGATGTGATATCAGAAAACGGTACATGATCTTATCTGTCAATGTACTTCTGCTAAAGAGGAGATGTGATATGAATGTGTTGGACATCATTTCGCAGCTTGGTTTTTAGATCCTTGTGGTAAGAGATCATCTTCTTGGTCTCTTCATGAACAGAGAAACTGGTATGAAGCAACACAGAAATGTCAGAACACGTCTAAACATACTTGATGAGCACTTCTAAGAGAAAGTAGAGAGCTCTCTACTTAATCGCTTTGAGTCATGTCACATGAAGATTTTACAAAAAACTCTCCAGCTGCAAATATCATTCAGGTAGAAAAAAGTTAAGTCGTAGTTTCAGTGGTGTCAGTTGATAGGTTTTTTTTTTTTTTATAAAACATGCTTTTCTGTGTTTTACAGGCTTTACATCAAGATACAACCCACCATCATGTAATTACACACTGGTCACAACACAAGGACATAAAATTAGATACTACACCAGGATAAAGTATTGTTATACTTTAGTGCTTTCTGTTTTTTTTGTTTGTGTTCCCAGTGGAGTTGTGCAGGCTACAGGATTTTATGACTTTCCAGCTGATCAAGTGTCAAACCAGAGTATATATACACTCAGTTTATTAGGTACACCTAACTAAAGCTAATACAGTCTAACACAACAGTCCTGCCATAAATCCTCCTTCATGAACGTTATAATGTTCGGTTTTTGTTGAAACTGTTTTACAGAGGTGTTCATTCAGCTGTATGGACATTTTAGAGGCTGTAGTTTACTATTATTTTGTCCACCCCGTTTATATCAATGAGGGTAGACTAAATAACAGAAACACATGTCAGTATAATGCCATAACGTTCAGCAGCACCGCAAACTAAATACTCCAAAATGACCATGAAATTGGCTCGGCTGATTTCCTGTCCTCTAATTAATTGTAGAAATGCCAAACCAAGTGTGAGGGAGTTCAGACAGCGTCTCCATTACATTGTTTGTCCACTAGAGGCAATGATAAATTGATTTTTCAGCTGTAAAATGTCCTGATTACTATGGATCTTGGTCACAGTTTAAGACCTGAGGACTAAACACAAACAGCACTATGAAAATGCTATGATATCGGTTCTCCTTACTTTTGGTACTTGGCTATCAAAACAAAGTAGCATATTTGAGTGAACTGGCAAATGATCAACTTAAATACTCAAATACAATCCACTAACAGCATTTTTAAATAACTTCATTATGAGATTAAATACACGTGTCAGATTGTCATTATTCTCTAAACTGAAAGTGTCCTTGATTGTAACCTTAACAACACAGATAAAAAAAAAAAAAGACTTCCCCAGTTTGGAAACGTTGATGGTTTTTTGCGCTCACTCGCTCTTAAAAAACACTGAAGAACACTAGAACTAGAACAACTTAGAAGGTTGGAAATCTTTGAGGCCCTTAAAATATGTTCTAATTTTATAATGAATGCTCATTATTTTATTGATTTGCTTAACAAGTTTATTATTCTCTCTTATTTTACTTACAGGTGTTTTGAATGCTGTGCCATGTGAGTATTACGTTTCTATACAACTACACTGCAACAGCAAATATATTTTGTGAGAAACATAACTGTGACAGATGACGTCTTCTTTTAACATGATGACAATATGTTAATAATGAACATATCAGTTCTGCCAAAATATCACATCTTCCAGTACTTGCATTTAACCAAAGCATTGACCACACTGCTTATATTTCCACCACTATTATGTTTATATCAGAACTGTTCAAACATCTGTCATCATAAGAAATGACTCTAGGGATGAAAAAGGTCCAAGCAGATTGTCACTAAGGTCAAAATACAAAAAGGTGGGGCTGGAGCAGATTTCCATATTAAGACAGATGTAAATCTGAGGGAAATTACAGTCATTAAATTTATCTTGCATATGTGCTCCTTAAAAACCAATTTCTTATCTGACTGGGTTCCCTGATCACTGAAAGCATTTGGTAACGTAAGCAGAGGATTACTATTGTGTGAGGGTTAGGGTTAGCACGAGGTGCAAGTAAGAATGTGATGGGGAAATGACATAACTGTTTATTCTTAATCAAAATCATATCCGACTATTATGCACCTCACTCACTCTCTGCACAGACTCAGGTCGATATACACCAGAGACCAGAGACTCCAGTTCAAATCCACCCAATTAGCATATCCTTCTGTCTCCATTCTCACATATTGTGTTTGGGCACTGAGGCTTGATAGAAGTTTTGAGGAAGCTAGTCTGAGTACAACAGGAAAGGGCTGTCACTTCCTGTCCGGTATTTTTAAGGAGAGACTTCAGAGCAGAGAGACAGGACGGGAAATCTCCTTTGAGGACTAAAAATGCATTGAATGCTAACAAAGTCCTAGAAAATGGGAATAGTAAGAATGCTGTAGATGCATACTGCTTACACAACATATTGCATTGTAAAGCTTCTATTTCATTTTGTTTTTCTGTTACAGATGGTCTAAAACTGCCTGTGGTAAAGGATGAACTGATGAAAATTAAAGTAGCTACTGATTAATCAATGTGATAATGTGAAAGGGGTCACTCGTAGTGATGAACCTACATACAGAGAATTATCACCTAAATCTACAGCTTCCTTCGGCTTTAAGGGGCTTTGTAATGAGTTTCAGCTCATTGTTTCTCTGTCCAGTCCCAAACTTTACTGTTTTGGTTCACTCTCACTGCTCTTATAGCATTGTTATCAACCACAGCAGGCAGTTGTTTTTGAGAGAAAAACCAACTGTACACTACCTGCCTAGTACCAAACAGCAGACAGACACTGTTAACGACCAGCTGGTGAATATAGTGGAGCTTTTAGCAGCTAAAGAGATATTAAGTACGGAAGAAGATCTTATTATGACATCTACAACTGACCCTAAGTAGTAAATATACACTTTTAGTATAATGTGTTAAAGGGGCTGAGAGTGTCTCAGAATAAGGAAGGGAGTAGTTTCAGTGGGGGATGAATACATAATGACCTAAGAAAATCACTCTGACTAATCAGTTTAGTGATTGATCTGCTGGCTGCTTGGGGGCTCAAACCTGTGACATGTTCACGACCGTCTGAACTCACCTGAGACGTTCCTCCTCCTTCTTGCGTAACTTCATGTCCCTCTGCACCACCTGCAGCACATGCTCTGCCTCGTTGTCTGTTAATCCCGACAGGTCCAACTTCCGGCCCATTGCTGGCAAACCTCTGGCTGTCACTCAACCCCTCTGACCATTCAATCAGCTTGTTGTTTTCATCTAAAAAAGAGAAAGTTAAAGATTACAAAAAGAATGAATCAACACAAGACACAAAGGACGCAGTTAAATTCCTTATACGTTAGTGTATAGCTACTTTTTAGCTCATTTCCACCACATTTCAGAGGGAAATCTCTCTTTCACTCCATTACATGACATTTATCTGACATTAATAATTTCTATTTTTCAGATCAGAACATTCAAAAAAACACAATAAGCTTATAAAATACAATAGATTGTGAAATATTTACTATTTCTAATTCTGAAAGATTTGGAATGCAGGACTTTTACTTGTGAATGATTAGTTATATAAAAATGTATTGGTACTTTTGGTTAAGTAAAGCATTGGATTAGGTTCTCCACCACTGGTGTATGTGATAAGTACATAGTGCTTGTATGAGCTCATACACGGTGGGCTTCTGATATGTTGTTTTAGGTCTGTAAAGCCCTTAAAGACACGAGAGTGATAAAATTATACATAAATTAACTTACAAGGATATAATTTAATAGCATTTGTAACTATCTCTTGACATGGAATGTAAACATGGCAAAAACATTTCACTGCTTCAGACCACAAAAGGTATGGAGAAATATTGTCAGAAGTAAGCCAAGCTGTCCAGCATCTACTGCATGACAAACCCTTCTAGTTAGTGCAGCTTTTATTTCATACCGCTCACACATAAACACCCTCCTAGTTGACCTTATATAGTTAAGGATTGTGTCCATAAACACTGAAAACTCTTTTTGACGTCCTACAAGCCACTTACACAAGTAAATCAGGGGTATTAACACCGAGCAGGATTTGGGATTTCTGCATTAGCATTCCTGAGGAGAATATCTGTCTCTCTGTCAAACAGGAGGTTGAAGACAACTTTTTTTTTTTAATGATTGAAGCCAAGATGACAGCAAATCAGGGTTGTGCAGTGAATCAATGTGGATGTGAGCTTCAGTACAAACAGTAGTGTTTATCTGAATACCAACTACGATTATGATTGATATATTTTTCATGCATGGGATCTTGGAAGCTGTTTCACTGGGATGTTAGACAAATATCAAAGTCTACAAAAAATAGGATTAATACAGGAAATAAAGACAATTGTTCCTCAGGTGTGATCACACAAGTTATAAGAAATGATTCTTGGAATTGTCACAATTTTCATCCAGGCTTCTGACAACAAACTTTATAAATCTATCATGTTCATATAAAAATGTTTTAGGCATTTTACTTTATATTCTCTTCTTAAAGAGTCACTTAAAGTCAAATGTAGAAAAACTCACCGATTTCTGACTCCGTTGTCCTCCGTGTTTGTAGCAATGACCACCAGTTTACTTTCACAGCTGCACAGTGGGAAAAACACGAATAAAATCCGTTCACACCTCGTGTGAATTGTTGGTGAGTCAATGCCAAAAAATCGACCAATACTCAAAGTTTAACGGGGTCTTTTTTTAAAACCTTTTCTCCGTAGCCGAAGTTGGGAAGTTAAACTGCACGTGGTAACCATAAGCAGGTCTGATCAGCGCAGCCTGTCCCGGTTTCAGGGAGAAATCAGGATAAAGCTGGGCTTGGTCTGCTCCCACTCTGCTGGGTACAGCCAAGGAGGCGACATGGAAGTTATGAAAGCTAGTGTTTCAATTAAAGAAAAAACGTTTATATATCATATAAACACCGATTCAGATCATTAGAAGAGTGTAAAGGGTTTATCTTCTTTGAGATTCCTAACGAAAAGATGTATTGAATTTCTTGGACACATGTATGCCTTACATGTGTAATGATTACGTTTAGACCACTGTCTTGATTCACAGCCGCTAGAGACTGATGGGATAATAGGAGCAGGTGTGCAGCTGTGTGGGGAGAGCGAATGAATGAGGGCAGGAAACTCGCTGAGGGCAACTAGTGGACAGGTGGAGAACTAGAATGGTGGAAGAAATATTCAGACCTTTTAAGCAGTTAAGTGAGAAGTACTTGCTACAATGTTAACAATAGAGTCCTTCTTCTCCTTTATCATTTTTTATGAAAATTTGGTACAGGTTCTCTTGTGACACATACTATTTCGTTATTTAAGGAGGAGGGCAAGAGGTAGGAGAAGAAAGAGGAGGTAGAAAAAAAAGGCTGACTGGATAAGAAGAAATAGGAGATATGTTTTGTTGAGTTGTGTACTTACATTATCCTAAATGTTTCCAGCAATATCCAAACCTATCCAAATACGTGATTTTAAGGGTGGTTTCATTTGATCATCTGTCAATGGCGTCATATCCCCTTTGCGCATGCGTCAACATTGTGGTCTGCCAGAATCATTCAAAATTGACTTTTTTCCGGTTTTAATCCACATTTTTATACTTTTTAGATCTTGATTGTTTTTAACTATTTACTTTAACTGGATGAAGGATTTTACTTATCTTAAGTTATCAAACCATATAATTCCCTCACCAGAGTGATCATGCAGTGGCCCAAATAAGTGCAAGCACTTCCCCAGCCTCTCCTAACAGCAAAGTTACATGGCCAGTGTTTCTCAATAAAGATGTGTTCATAAAATTAGGTTTTATCAGTTGGAAACACACACTGGATTTTACCATACTCTCTAAAACTAAAACTAGCTTTTGCTAGATTAACCCTTCTTCACCTTCACTGAGCTGCAGCTTTTAATGCATGACTTTTAAGTGTAATGGACCTTATTTATGTTGCTGTATTGTGTACTGTGGTGTACTTTTACTCATTAAAAGGATATGATCTCTTTTTTCACCACTGGATGTAATGATTTATTCAAATGCTGCATGCAACAATTATTGCTGAGCTTGTAGTAAAATTTGTTATTGTGAGTAATGTTGTTATGGCTCTAATTAATTACATTTTTGCCAGAACAAGTTACATAAGGTTTAATGTCACTAATATCAAATAAATTGTAGGTACATTACAACATAATGATATAAAAGGGAAAAACTTTTGAAAACAAAATATTTTAAAATATCTTCCGAAAAAATACATATGATAAAAGGAGATTTAGCAGGTGAGTGCAATAGTAATTGCATGCTCTCACATCATTTGTTGCTTCCAACACAAAGTGTCTTTTTTTTCAAGTGAATTTTATTTTGATAAGCAACTCAGTTATTTTGTCTTTATTCAGAGTACATTGCAGGAAGTGTTGTTCTGACACAAGGTCTGTCCCAATACCCACACTTGCACTCTTAGTGAGTAATCAAGTGCCTACTTGTATGATGTATTTCCAGTTGCCACAATGTCTGTGTCTGCCACATGGTAAATGAGGACATGCCATCACTCATGTGCCACTGTTGTTGGAATAATTCAGTCAGTCATACAGTTTTACAGTTACAATCAGATAACATAGGCCTAATAAAAACAACACATATTCAGGAGCTGAGAGGAGACTGCAATCAAAAAAGACAATAAATGGCGTTATCTAGAAGCCCATAGGTCTACTGTGCATTAAAGAGACATAACATTACATAATTTTGATGTTTTCTGTCTGATAATATTTTTAAGTATGGAAGCTATTTCTCAAAGTCTCTACACTTATATTTCACTGAATACAACAATATACAAAATTTTACAATGTGCAATATATAATCATTGTATGTAAGACAGCTGTGAAATCCATCCATGTGCAATGTACTGCAAGTTAAGGAACAGAGAATTGGTAAGTTCTCAGAAATGTTATCAGTGTAGTAAGATAGATGGAGTAAGAAAGATTACAATCCAATTTCTTGGAAATGGATGTCAAAACATAGTCAGTCTATGTGTGTTTGTGAATCTGGTCTTGCTTCATTTCAGCGGTGTGCCTCATTCTTTTACAATACCAGTGGTTGTTGGGAAATACCCACAATTCCTTTGCCCTAAAATATTATTCAATAAATGCAAACACTGCAGATGCATGAAAAGGGTATGCTATTTAACTATGCTGCTATTTAGAGACAGAAAGCTCAAAAGCCATCCACAGAAAAACCTAACTATCATGGATAGATACAGCCTGGCTGAAACAGGAATTGATAGTGAAGTTTTCTTTTATGTCATAAAACAATATTTCAGCAAGTATTTGTTTTTTTTTAATACAAGAAGGGATGTCATAAAAATACATAATTGATAAGGACCCCTTACATTAGTTTTTAAAGAATATTAAACTTGTTAAATCTTGGACATATTTGGGACATTCTACAGTTAATAAACCCTTTTCAATCATTAACATCAAGAATAACAGTAAATCTTGAATATTAACTTAACAAGAAATTAAAAGAAGTTCAGTGAAACTGTAGAAGAAGATGGTTTTCTGTGTAAAATATTAGATTGTAGATGGTGGGAGCAACTGTGGACTACAGATAAAAGAGTATGGAAAGAGGTAAACAACAAGGGTCTAACTCTAGAGGAGGAAGAGGAGGTTTTGATGTGTTTATGTTGTGCAATTATGTTGATTTCATCATTTTAACGTGTTGAAATCACTGACCAGGTACAGTTACTGCTCTGTTATGAACAAATTATTTGCTTTTGTCTTTAGACCCAGAACTTACAAAATCTTCTAGATTTCACAAATCATCCTCTGTTAGAACTAATAATGTGTCATCTTTCCTCTGCATCCATCTCCTGTGGAGTACCAAAAGGCTCAATATTGGGCCCTATTTTATTTTACCTTTGTATTCCCTATCTATTTTCAGAAAATATAATATCTACTACCATTATTATACTGACGACGCCCACGTACTGTATACCTCCCACTGAAATCTTATGATCCAAGCAGTGTTAACTTAACATTGAGGATCTAAACTCTGGATGGCAAAAAGCTTCCTTCAGCTAACCCAGAAAAGGCTGGGGTCATAATCGTCCCTGTAGACAACTCTGCAACTACAGTCAATGCCCATGGGCTACTGTCACTGGATGCAAAGTCCCACACAAGAAATGTTGATTCTGGTTTGAAATTTGATAAACACTGGCTTCTTACATCTTACATCACTTACAAAATTAAAATCCTTCCTGTCCATTAAAGATTTGGAGACTACAGGTCACACTCTCCTCTCACCTGGACTATTGCAATTCTCTCTATCTAGGAATCAGTCAGTCCTTCACAAGGGCGTAGCTTTGGTCTCAACATTGGTAGGGACACAACAACTCTGCCACCCCTCCAAAACAAAGAGAAATTGTTGAGAAAATTATATACAAATATAGAATTTTAATAAGCGTGTTGTTTTCATAGAGTTGCATTTTCCTATGAGTATTTCATATATGTTATAAACTTGTATATAAATATATCCAGAGGATGTATATATGTCATAATGTTATATCCTCCAATAGGTGACACAGATGGTAACAGCACTCTTAATATAAGGACATATATGTCATATATATGTCCTAAGTAATAGTATACTAAGGCATAAAAACATCATAGTATAGTGAGGCACAAAAAGTCATAGAATGGTAAGGCATAAAAAGTCATTGTATAGTGAGGCATAAAAAGTCATTGTACACTAAGTCATAAAAAAAGTGCCACAGTATAGTAAATCCTGAAAACATCATAAAAACATAATACTCATACTATGCTTGCTGTACTCAAGGCATAAATGTCATACAAGATGAAAATGTCACGCTATAGTAAGGCATAAAAAAGTAATTGTATGGTAAAGCATAAAAAGTCATAATATAGTAAGTCATTAAAACCCACACAGGCATTGAGAGAACATACAAACTCCAAACAGAAGTTCCCCAGGTCTGACATTCAAACAGAGAACCTTCTCACTTTGAGGTGATGGTTTTAACCACTGGACCACTGTGCCACCACATAAATAAATCATTGTAAAGTAAGGCATAAAAACATCAAAGTATAGTAAGTCATAAAAACGTAAAAGTATAATAAGGCATAAAAAGTCATAGTATAGTAAGTCATAAAAATATCATAGTATAGTATGGGATAAAAAGTCATAGTATAGTAAGACAATAAAATGTCATTGTATAGTCGGGCAAAGTAATAGTGTAGTAGGTCATAAAAAAACCCATAGAATAGTAAGGCATAAAAAAGTAATAGTGTAGTAAGGCATGAAAAGTCATAGTATAGTAAGGTGTTATGTGCCCTAGGGTTGTGTTGTATGTGTGTGTATGAGCTGTTCTGCCCTCCCCTTTTCTCCTACAGGTGTTTCGGAACGACTGATCCCTGTTACCAATCAGGAGCCGGACTATAAAGGCGGAGTAAGGAGGCTTTGCCAGCACCAGACTGACATCCAGCAGTTGTGGAGCTGTCTGTGTGTGTGTAGGTCGTTTTGGAGATAGCTGCATAGAGATATAGCGAGTAGGGATAGTGATCCTATCTAGTTGTTTTTGTGTATTTGGTTACCTGTTGTTATGCTGTTGGTTTTTGGTTGTGGTTTCTTTCCTTTTGTGAATAAAATTCCTTATTTGTTTAGTTGAATCGGGTTTTCAGTTTCTTTTTTGGTTTGCCTGGTACACTTTATTTATTGTTACTCCTCTCAACCCCTGAACTCTTGCAGGAAACCTAACAAAAGGCATAAAAAGTCATAAAAAAAGTCATAGCATATTGATTCATAAAAAGTCACAGTATAGTAATGGCAAAAAAAACTCATAGTATAGTAAGGTATAAAAACATAGTATAATAAAGCATAAAATAGTAATAGTCTCGTAAAGCAAAAAACGTCATAGTATGTTAAAAATGTCAAAAAAAGTCATTGTTTGATTAGGCCTAACAATGTTGAAAAATGTCACATTATAGTATGGCATAAAAATATGAAAAAATGTCATAGTATAGTAAGGCATAAAAGTGTCAAAAAACGTCATAGTATAGTATGGCATAAAAATGAAAAAATGTCATAGTATCGTAAGGCATAAAAGTGTCAAAAAACGTCATAGAAGCGTATGGCATCAAAATGTCAGTTTAGTAGAGCCTAAAAATGTCAAAAAAAGTCATTGTTTAATTAGGCCTAACAATGTCGAAAAATGTCATATTATAGTATGGCATAAAAATATGAAAAAATGTCATAGTATGGTAAGGCATAAAAGTGTCATAACACCTCATAGTATAGTATGGCATAAAGTGGGAACAAAGGTCATAGTATAGTAAGGCCTAAAAATGTCAAAAAACGTCACAGTATAGTATGGCATAAAAATGAAAAAATTTCATGGTATAGTAAAGCATAAAAGTGTCATAAAATAGCATAGTATAATAAGGCATAGAAATGTCAATAAACCTCTTAGTATAGCATAAAAGTGTCATAAAAGGTCATAGTATAATATAGCATAAATTGTCAATAAAGGTCAAAGTATAGTAAGGCCTAAAACTCTCAAAAAATGTCATAGTACAGTATGGCATAAAAATGAAAAAATGTCATAGTATTGTAACGCATAAAAGTGTCAAAAAATGTCATAGAAGCGTATGGCATCAAAATGTCTGTTTAGTCGAGCCTAAAAATGTCAAAAAAAGTCATTGTTTAATTAGGCCTAACAATGTCGAAAAATGTCAAAGTATAGTATGGCATAAAAATGAAAAAATTTCATGGTATAGTAAAGCATAAAAGTGTCATAAAACATCATAGTATAAGATGGCATAAAGTGTCAACAAAGGTCAAAGTAATAGTAAAGCCTAAAAATATCAAAAACGTCATAGTATAGTATGGGGTAAAAATATGAAAAATGTCATAGTATAGTAAAGCATAAAAGTGTCATAAAACATCATAGTATAATATCGCATAAATTCTCAATAAAGGTCAAAGTATAGTAAGGCCTAAAACTCAAAAAATGTCACATTATAGTATGGCATAAAAATATGAAAAAATGTCATAGTATAGTAAGGCATAAAAGTGTCATAACACGTCATAGTATAATATGGCATAAAGTGGGAACAAAGGTCATAGTATTGTAAGGCCTAAAAATGTCAAAAAATGTTATGGTATAGTAAGGCATAAAAGTGTCATAAAATAGCATAGTATAACTAGAAAATTCCAGGGAAATTTTGAGTGCCACAGGGGCTACTGCCGGGATGAGTACATGATTTATTTCCAGTGTTCAAAAGTCACCCTGATCATATTCTGGTTTTGAGAAATGTCTTGATATAAAAGACTCTGATATAAAACAATGTCACATCCCTCCATCATGTATTATGTGGGAAATATCTCATATTCTGTCTTGTTTTTTTTAATAAAACAAGAGGCAACATGTCTTCAAACTGGCATTTAAAGGGTTAAAATCCTGAAAACTAATAAACATTTGGTAGGTTTGAGCAGAACTGAAGTGGTTTAAGATATTTATGCAAAAAAAGCAGAAAAAAATATTGATATATGATGATTTTATAGCATTTTCTTTGTGTGTCCTTTTTTGGACGCGAGGAACCCCAGAGGGTACAAAATGTGTTACCAGTGTATAATAGACCTGTAACAGTAACTGACATTAGATTTTTAAAATATGTAAAAAAAGACACTTTCTTGCAGAAATCCATACCTTGAGCTGTAACACAGCCAAAATGATCAGCAAATCAAAAAAGAAAAGTAAAGAAAATGTCCAAAAAATGACAGAGGGACCCCTGAGGGTTAATAAATCCCATGAACCGCTATTTAAATTACCACTATTATGTATTTTTCTGTGCTAAATTTAACATTACTGGGGAGGAGAGCAACGCGACTAGAAGTGACAGCGAGAGAGGGCTAGTAGCTTCTCCTCTTCTCTGTCTCAGCGGAGACCGTCACAACTTCATTCACTCTTTTAACAAAACAAAAAAAAAAGCAATATATATTACCGGGGTTTTCTCAAAGCTGCAGGACAAGTTACGCGCCGAAATTTGGCGGAAGAATAATAAACCCGAAACAGAATAATATTAATAGATGCCTCGGGGCAGAGCCCCGAGGCATCTATTGATATTACGCAATCTATTATATACTATGACATTTTTTGACATTTCTATGCCTTATTATACTATGACCTTTTTTGAAATTTTATGCCATACTATACTATGATTTTTTTTTACATTTTAACGCTCTACTATAATATGACTTTTTTTGCCTTACTATACTGTGACGTTTTGTGCCTTACTATACTATGACATTTTTTGACATTTCTATGCCTTATTATACTATGACCTTTTTTTGAAATTTCATGCCATAGTATACTATGATTTTTTTTTACATTTTAACGCCATATTATACAATGAAGCTTTTTGGCATTTTAATGCCTTAATATACTATGACATTTTATTTCTTAATATACCATAATTCTTCTGATATTTTTTTGCCTTGCTATGCTATGGCGTTTTATACCTGACCATACTATGATGTTATTTGACATTTTTATATCTTAGTATGATATGACGTTTCTTTACATTTTCATGCCAGACTATATGATGAGGTTTTTATGAAATATTATGCCATCCTATACTATGAGGTTTCTTCTTTTCACGCGATATTATACGATGAAGTTTTTTGGCATTTTTATGCCTTACTATACTATGACGTTTTGTGCCTGACTATACTATGAGTTTTTTGGGAATTTTCACGCAATACTATACAATGACGTTTTTTTGGCATTTTTATGCCTTACTATACTATGATGTTCTATATTATTTCAAGGAGTAGTATACTGATATTTCATATATCTTGCTATACAATGACCTTGCAATGCAGCAGCATCGTGGTGCGATGGTTAGGACTATTCCCTCACACTGAGAAGGTCAAGGGTTCAAACCCTGGTTTCAGACTTTATAATCCTGTGATGTTTTTTGATAGTTTCACGCTACAGTACGCGATTAAGTTTTTTGGCATTTTTATATGCTTTACTATACTTTGACGTTTTATGCCTCACAATACTATGATGTTTTATGATATTTCACGGAGTAGTATACTGATATTTTATATACCTTGCTATAGAATGAGTTAGTGATCCAGCAGCATGGTGGTACGATGTTTAGGACTATAGCCTCACACTGAGAAGGGCAAGGGTTAAAACCCTGTTTTTAGCCTTTTATATGCTGTGACATTCTTGCGCCATCCTAAACTATGATGTTTTTTTACATTTTTATGCCTTACTATACAATGATGTTTTCATGACATTCTATGCCTAATGGACAATAACCTTTTATGATATATCATGGATTAGTATGCTAAGATATTCATAATATCTTGCTATACCATTAAGTTTTGATGCAGCAGCATTGTGGTACAATGGTTAGGATTGTTGCTTCACAATGAGAAGGTCATGGGTTCAAACCCTAGTTTGGGGCTTTACTCTCTTATGATGCTTTTTGACATTTTCACACCACAGTATACGATAAATTGTTTTTCCATTTTTATGCCTTACTATACTATAAATTTTATGCCATACTATACTATGACGTTTTTTGCCATTTGTATGCTCTACTATAATATGACTTTTTTTGGCATTTTTATGCCTTACTATACTGTGACGTTTTGTGCCTGACTATACTATGACGTTTTTTTGTCATTTTCATGCTCTACCAGAATATGACTTTTTTTGGCATTTTTATGCCTTACTATACTGTGACGTTTTGTGCCTGACTATACTATGATGTTTTTTTTGTCATTTTTATGCCTTAGTATACTATGACGTTTTTTGAAATTTTATGCCATACTATACTATGACGTTTTTTGCCATTTTTATGCCTTATTATACTATGATGTCTTCTTGAAATTTTATGCCAAATTTTATGCCAATACTATGACATTTTTTGAGATTTTTATGCTCTACTATAATATGACTTTTTTTGGCATTTGTTTGCCTTACTATACTGTGACGTTTTGTGCCTGACTATACTATGATGTTTTTTGCCATTTTTATGCCTTATTATTCTATGACGTTTTTTGAAATTTTATGCCATACTATACTATGACGTTTTTTGCCATTTTTATGCCTTATTATACTATGATGTTTTTTGAAATTTTATGCCAAATATTATGCCAATACTATGACGTTTTTTGAGATTTTTATGCTCTACTATAATATGACTTTTTTTGGCATTTGTTTGCCTTACTATACTGTGACGTTTTGTGCCTGACTATACTATGACGTTTTTTACCATTTTTATGCCTTATTATACTATGATGTTTTTTTGAAATT
>NW_019524721.1:0-1623 GCF_002814215.2 Seriola lalandi dorsalis | reverse complement strand
TGTTGCTTCACAATGAGAAGGTCATGGGTTCAAACCCTAGTTTGGGGCTTTACTCTCTTATGATGCTTTTTGATATTTTCACACCACAGTATACGATAAATTGTTTTTCCATTTTTATGCCTTACTATACTATAATATTTTATGCCTCACAATACTATGATTTTTTATGATATGTCACGGAGTAGTATACTGATATTTTATATACCTTTCTATACTAGGCGTTCGTAATGCAGCAGCATGGTGGTAGAATGGTTAGGACTATTCCCTCACACTGAGAAGGGCAAGGGTTCAAACCCTGGTTTCAGGCTTTTATATACTGTGACATTTTTCGCCATCTTATACTATGATGTTTTTTGATATTTATATGTCTTACTATACAATTATGTATTCATGACATTTTATGCCTAATGGACAATCTTTTGTGATATATCATGGATTAGTATGCTAAAATATCCTTAATATGATGCTATACCATGAGCTTGTGATGCAGAAGTGTTGTTGTACAATGGTCAGGACTGCTGCCTCATACTGGCAAGGTCATGGGTTCAATCCCTGTTTTGGGGCTTTACTGTCCTATGGTCCTTTTTGATATATTTTTTGCCTTACTATACTATGATGTTTTTTGCCATTTTTATACCTTATGATACTGTGATGTTTTTTGGTGTTTAATGCCTTACGTTTTTATGACCTTTCATGCCTTTATATACTATTATGTTTTTGTGACATTTTATGCCATACTATACAATGACATTTTTTGACATATTCAAGTCACGCTATATGATTACGTTTTTTGACATTTTTTTGCATTACTATACTTTGATATTTCATGACATTTTATGTGTAATGGACAATCTTTTGTGATATCTCATGGATTAGTATACTAAAATATCCTTAATACCTTGCTATACTATGAGCTTGTGATGTAGAAGTATTGTGGTACAATGGTCAGGACTACTGCCTAACACTGACAAGGTCATGCGTTCAATCCCTGTTTTGGGGCTTTACTGTCCTATGATGTTTTTTGGCATTTTTATGCCTTATTATACTATGATGTTTTTTTGAAATTTTATGCCATACAATACTATGACGTTTTTTGAGATTTTTATGCTCTACTATAATATGACTTTTTTTGGCATTTGTTTGCCTTACTATACTGTGACGTTTTGTGCCTGACTATACTATGATGTTTTTTGCCATTTTTATGCCTTATTATCCTATGACGTTTTTTGAAATTTTATGCCATACTGTACTATGACGTTTTTTGCCATTTTTATGCCTTATTATACTATGATGTTTTTTTGAAATTTTATGCCATACAATACTATGATGTTTTTTTAGATTTTTATGCTCTACTATAATATGACTTTTTTGGCATTTTTTTGCCTTACTATACTGTGATGTTTTGTGACTGACAATACTATGACGTTTTTTGCCATTTTTATGCCTTATTATACTATGACGTTTTTTTAAATTTTATGCCATACTATACTATGACGTTTTTTGCCATTTGTATGCTCTACTATAATATGACTTTTTTTGGCATTTTTATGCCTTACTATACTGTGACGTTTTGTGCCTGACTATACTGTGACGTTTTTTGCCATTTTTATGCCTTATTATACT
>NW_019524720.1:66394-67016 GCF_002814215.2 Seriola lalandi dorsalis | reverse complement strand
GCACGGAAACATTTCACTGAAACTCTCCAGAGTGAAACCTGCTGATCAGGGGAGATACAAATGCTTCATTCCAAAAGAGAAAGAAGAATCTTTCGTTGAGCTTGTTGTTGGTAAGTAGTTAAACACTGTGTGAGCAGATGGTGTATCCAGTGAAGGATTTTGGTGGGATCAGCACAGCTACGGGTAGGCGATCAGACGATCTTATATTGTGGATGATCTTACTTTGTCATTTTATCTACTTCTCAGATAAACCATACAAATCGCATCATTAAAAGCTGATATATTTTGATATTTAGATTTAACAGTTCAATCGCTGCTAACCAGCCTATTGTTAACTGTTGAAAACTATCAGCATGCCGGCTAACAGACGCTGGCAGTGTCAGTCCTTATTGTGCTCTGCAGCCTCGGCAAGAGACTTCCTGTACATTAGCTGGGGCTAACTGGTTTGCAGCAACGTATATTTCAAATCAAAGCACTTACAGTACATATAACACCTCCTAAATAAATACCAGCGTGGTTCGAACGGACACTCCACATGAACTAAGAAAAAAGTGAGATTGGTTGTGACATACATAGACAACACAGTGGGTGGAGAATTTGGCCAAGTTGACAAACGTCTTAA
>NW_019524720.1:63089-64319 GCF_002814215.2 Seriola lalandi dorsalis | reverse complement strand
ACAAAATTCAGATGCTGAAGTTTTAAATATGAAGAAATGAACATGTCTGTCACCTGGTCTTAATCTTCTCTCTCCTCTCAGGTTGAAGACAAACAAACTGAGCTGCAGCCGCTCTGTGAAGAGAACCAGAGGAGGGAGAAGGAGCTGGAGGACCTGAAGGAAAAGCTGGAGAACAAGAACACAGAGGTTTATTTCTTCATGTTGATCTTTAAGTATTTGTTCAGATGTCTCATCAAACTGGATCAAGTTTATTTTATTAAACTGACATCCACTCAGTAACATGTCACATAAAATCCACTTGACTGTAAATTAAGTTACTGGGTTTTTATTAAAGTCATCATGTCTGTTTGTCTCTCCTTCCTCCCTCACAGCTGGAGAAAATCAGAGCCACACAAGCCAGGGCTTTAAAGCAACTTCTTGTAAGTGTTCACGTTCTAAACACAATAACACACTCTGAGGTTCCTCATATAAAAAACAAATGAGGAAACACAGAAGTCCATTATATTCATTAGTCACCTCATCACCTTTCATCATCTCAGACTGAATGACAGCAACACTGAGACAGACAGACTGTGTCTCTGCTGCTTGTTGGTTCATTTTCTTCATTAACTTCATGAACAGAAAATCTGAACGTGTTCAGTCTCCACTGAGGAGAAACATCGTTACCAACCACAAGTCTCAGAAAACTTCAGCAATAATCTGACGCTTGATTTGTTTCTATGAGTTATTGTAGTTTGTTCACTCACATGTCTTAACATGGTCCAGGGAAAAAGAAAACTGCAGAGGAAGAAGGAGGAAGCTGAGCAGGAAGTAGAAACACTGAAGACAGAGCTGGAGACCAAGGAGACCGAGTTCCAGATCCAGAACAAGGAGGTTCACATTTCTGTTTTTTACATGAAAGATTTCTTTCCTGCAGCTCAAGTTTTTTGTTCAGCTTTCCTTTAAAACTCCCTTTAGTTGTGTAACACTGAATGAAGTGGTATTTATCATATCTTAGACTCACTCCTGATTCTCTGTGTCAAGACACTGCACTCTGAATTTTCTAGATCTCTTGCATGTTGTTCGGTTTAATTAACAGAAATATCAATCCTCCGAGAATCAGAACGAAGAAGCATCAGACATTATGAGACTAATAGCCCCTTCTTTTTCCTATCACTCAAATGCCTCAATAATGAAAATATGTTCACCTGTTCTTTCCTCATTCTCTTTCCTCTCAGATGGAAACCAAAC
>NW_019524720.1:23064-63069 GCF_002814215.2 Seriola lalandi dorsalis | reverse complement strand
AGCTGATCTTTATTCTCCCCACATTTACTGATTCATTGAATGTTGAGATTAGCACATGAAAAACATCAAATATTAAACAAGTGTGAAGACACACAGACGTTCATCTTTATACTGTCTCTCTTTTTATCTTCCTCATAAAACACTGACACAGTAAATCACTGTTCTGAAACTCAAGTGTCTCTACAGAGAAGAAGTGAATCTGTCCTGAGAGAAAATCTCATCAGCACTTTAAAGAGTTAATGGAACAGGAAAAGTTAAACAAGTTTACATGCTTAACTGTGGACAGGATGAACACGACCATTGAAATGGATGTAGAGGCTTCGTCTTCTCGATGCAGTGCTGGTTTTTAGTGAATAAATCCACTCAGAGTAAACTCTGATAAAACCTGAGACAAACTGTTGCATCAACATGGTTTTAATCTTCCAACTGATCAGAGATGAGAATTCAGACAGACAGAAATGTTGTGGGTTCATTTACTAAATAAAATAAATTGTTTGTCTTCATCTCTGTCCTTCATCCCAGTTGGAGACGCAGCTCCAGGCTGAGAAGAAGAAGAAGGAGGAGGCTGAGACCTCGAACAACCAGCTGAAGGAGAAGATCACACAGGTTCATCTTTTCACTTAAATCAATGAGCTGTTTCTTCATCTCTCTTTTCATCTACTCATCTAAGGCTAAGAGAAAAGACTTTTCACATCAAAACCCAAAGCTGGTCTGACACAGAGTCTCTCTCCATGTCTCTGTTCAATCCCAGCTGGAGAGAAAACAAGCTGAGACCAACAGACAGATGCAGCAGGAGAAACAAAGAAGGACGACTGCTGAGAGAGAAGTGGAGACGCTGAAGAACCAGGTTCATCTGATCATTATTAACTCACTGTCTCTACTCTCTCTCTCTCTCTGCATCTTCTCCACATGACACCGATTTCTTTGTCCTCAGTTCGTCCTTAAACGTGTCACAGCTGAACTTTATTCTCCCCACATTTACTGATTCATTGAATGTTGAGATTAGCACATGAAAAACATCAAATATCAAACAAGTGTGAAGACAAACAGATGTTAATCTTTATACTGTCTCTCTTTTTATCTTCCTCATCAACAACAGCTGGAGAGAAAACAAGCTGAGACCAACAGACAGCTGCAGCAGGAGACACAGGAAAGGGTGACTGATGACAGAGAAGTGGAGAGGCTGAAGAATCATCAGGTTCATCTGATCATTATTAACTCACTGTCTCTACTCTCTACGCTTAATTGTGGACAGGATGTGTGATGACTGAATTGAAACATAACTATTGAAATGGATGTAGATGATGCATCTTCCAGTCAGTGAAGAAGTCAGGAATCGCTCTGTCAGTCTCTCTGTCAGACTGTTACTATCTGCTGAAAGATCAATCATCATCTGTGTGTGTGTGTGTGTGTGTGTGTGTGTGTGTGTGTGTGTGTGTAACAACAGTCCATGCTCGTCCACTGGACACAACAGTGGGTTATAGCTCATGTCCCCCCAGGTAATATTGTTGTGATAAACACTGTGAGAACTACATGAGCATGTACTTCACATCTGGTTTTCTATCTAGACATTAACAGAAACAGTGTCTGCAGCTGCTCTGCATTCAGATTTTCAAAATGATCTTGTTGTGTGAGCAGTGGATCAGACTTTAAACCTTTCTGTCATGTTTGGTTTCTGTATGTTAAAGATTCTGACAAAAAAAATGAAGACCTGAACTTTTCCAACAGGTTTACGGAGGAGGATCCATCAGAAGCTCTGGATCTGCCAACAGTGAACGGTATTCAGGGAGCGGATCCTATCGATAGCCAAACTAATGAAAATGACCATGAAGACAGTTATTGATCATGATGCCAAAGATTCATGCTAATCCAGCAAACCTGGTTATAAATATTATACTGTACATATGGGAGAACACACAACAAAAGAAAAATAATGATTTGTCAACATCCTGATCCTCTTCAGTGATTTTACTGATTGATTGATTGATTGATTGATTGGATTGTGTGTTCCTGTTTTCTATTGAGCCATTCATAATATCTATATACATGTATACTGTATATGTCCAAAATATTGTGAAAATGCAGCTCTGTATTGTCTTGTTTGTGTTTTATTTGTGACACAATATTTTTTGTTGAGACATGAAGTCAGATTAAAAATGTGGGCTCATGCTGTTGTGTGTATTTTTTAACCAGACTACATATTAAACACAATTAATGAACAGAAATGGCTCCATTGGTCACGTTGCCTTGGAGATGAATTCCCACTTCATACATTTTCAGTGTGGGAGAGAGATTTTTAAATAACTTCCCTTCAATCCTAAAACTACCTTTCCTAGTAATGATTAAGAAAATAATATGAGTATGTCATTTGTTTATTGATGTTTTTGTATTTGTGTGTCCGAGAGATGAAAAGCCAGACGATGTCTATTTCATTAGCACTATAAATTGTTACGAGTACATAAAGACATATTAGTAATTTTTTTACAATTTGTTGTGTTTAAAGATTTTTACTGAATACACTATTTTAGTTTTCTTCTACAATAAAGAAATAAAAGCTTTGGCTCTGCCTTCAACCTGCGTCCAAAACATAATTAAAGACACAATGATGTTCTGTTCCCAGGAAAAACCTTGACGTTGAATCATGGACGGTGTTCTGACATAGGCTGAAATATAAAACCTGAGAGTTTGAACACTTTTAATACAAAGGAGTCTGTTTAGTTGTTTGCAATAGAAGTGAATGTACAACTCTATCTTAACTGCACAACCCACAACAGATAGAACGACATATGCTCTTATAAGACACGAACCACACGCTTTCAAAACAACAGACAAAAAATATTCACCTCAGGAGGATCTGAAGCAACAACACAGATTACATAATGTTTGATAGAAAAACTTAAAGGCCAATATGTTGTGACTAATTCATAATCATTTTAGACAAGGCAAAGATTATTTAAATGACACATTTAATTCACCATAAGACAAAAATATATAAACCATTTTGTTTTTTAAAACAGAGATATTAACCTCTCATTCAGAGTTCAATATTTTGTTTGTGTCCTTTTTCTTCAATTTACCCATAAAAGAAGTGTCGCTGGATTACTGAAGAAAAAAAAACATGATAATTCTCAACCAAGATCAGAACCATCTATTCTATTGGTTAATTGGTGGAATTATGGATGTTTATTTGCACTGCTTATGACAGAATGATATCCTCAGACAGTGCAAGTCACACATGTCTATGTAGTTTACTCTCAATCTCTGAGCGATCTTGACCCTCTGCTCTACGAGTCTCCACCTGCATGTCGGTTTACTTCTGATGTTTTTTAATTCTGTCTTTTATAATGCCTCCAGCCTCCTCCTGTGTCTTCACTAGCAGCTTCCTCATATCCATGATGAGTCTTTCATGTCTGTTCTGTTGGTTCACCAGCTCATGCTTGAGCCTTGTTATGATATCTTTCAGCTTTAAGTAACCGTCTGCTTTGTTCTCAGTCTTAGATCCTGCCTTCGCTGTCACTTCGTCATCCACTGAATTCAGCTTCTTCTCTAGCTCGTCGCTCAGTCTTTTGTCCTCTTCCAGCTGCCGTTGTACTTCTTCTACCCAGTGACTTATTTCTTTTTTACTCAGTTTTACCATTTCTTCTCTTGCCCTGAGAGGCTCTCCTTGTTCTTCTTCAACTTCATTGTGCTTCTTGGTGTCTTTGGGCAAAAAGAGTGAAACTTTAAAAACAAAAAATGACACAATCCTAAAATGAGGTGACAAAATATTTTGTAAATTAAAAACCATACATATATGACAAATAATATTACTACAGCCCACACAGCACAGACCCCGAGGGTTATTCATAGTCTGTATTACCTGCAGTAGATTCAGATCTGCAAAGTGCCAGTTAAGGGAGGCAGCAGGCAGCACCGGTACACTGTTGCTGTGAGCCGGGCCAGCAGAAAAAAACATGTTTTAGACACTTTGAAAAGATGCCCACTGAAGCCATCCAATTTCTGTTTAAATGTATGCTTCATATAGAATATTTTCAGCAATTTATCTTCTGATGAAAACAGCACTTTCCTTTTGTAATATGCCACTTTTTGATTCACTCAGTTAACCTGTGGCTGTGGCATAATACAGTGTAGGTGTGCTTGTGCATAGGAATACGGTAGTTCAGTAGTTGAAAAAAAATGTAGTGCCAATGGAAAGTGCCATTTTCATGGAAAGATAAGCCGCTAAAAATATTCTACATGAAGCATATATTTAAATGGATATTGAACTTTTTTTATTGGGCATTTGTGTTTAAAACACTTTTTTTCTGCTCGCCCCGCCCACAACAACACATAGCTCTGCTAGTGTGCAAGTGCTCCTCTCTTAACTGGCAGTGCGTTGATCTGAGTCTGCTGCCGGTATATACACCGACTATGACTGACTACCTCATACCCCACATCATCACATATCACAAACCCCACATCAAATAACTCAAACTGCTCCTTTAAGTTTGTTTTTTTAACATTTCTTGTTTGAATGTAAATTAAATTACTATAAAAGGAAATGAAAATAAACTACAAAAGTGGTGCACAATTACTACATCCACTGCTGGATAAATACAAAAAAAGTCACATAAGCTAGTAAAATAATCTGTGATAAAGTCACTCTTACAGTTATGTCTCCATTTCCAGATAACAAAGACAGCTGCAGTAATGATCATGAAACCAATGACCAAACCAATTATGATGTGAGCAGAAGAAGAGCAGACACTGAAGAAATCATCTGAAATCATAAAACACAGATCAACACTGAATTAAACGAATGGTAAAAGCTAGAACAGTGAATATATACATTTATAAATCATCTTTACCCGCAATTTGTATCTGTATCTCTCTGGTCTGGTTGATGATCTTCTGTTGGACTCTACAGGTGAAGTTGTTGCTGTGTCTCTTCTCCACAGTCACTCTGCTGCTGACAGTATAGAGGTCATCAGGACCTCTGACCGTCTCTGTAGGTCCAGCAGAGAGCAGCTTTCCCTCACCGTCCAGCCACAACAGCTCAGGCTCTGGATACCAGCCTTTAGATTTACAGTCTAACACCACTCCCCCTTTGTCTCCGTCATTCCCTGCTAAACTGATGACAGGTGAGGAGACTGAACCTAGTGATGGACAGAAAAGAAATTTCACTGTAACTAAAATCAAAATGGTATGCCAACTGGGTGTAAGAATACTCGATTTGTGTTACCACCAAAGGCTTTAGTTGAACACGAGATGTTTCTGTTGGATTTCTTATACATATAAATTGCATCTCAAAAATATAGCTACAGTCAGAGACCTTGTGTCTAACCAAGACTTAAAGAAATTCATACATGCTTTTATATCCTTCAGAGTTGATTATTGCTATCACTGGCTCACCTAATAAGACCATTAGATAGTTGCAGCTTATCCAGCTGTAATCAGCCCCCACTGTACCTAGCTTTAAAAAGAAGCTAAAAACTGTCTTCATCTCTATTTTAATCTTGCACTTTTATGAGATATCTATTTTTGTTTTTGTTTCTGTTTTTATAGTTTTCTTTTTGTTATTTTTACTTCTATTTTTATGATTCCTTTATGTCTGTTAAGCACATTGAATGACCTCTGTGTATGATAATGTGCTATGCAAATAAATTTGCCTCGCCTATATGTTGTTTTTCAATTCATGAGCAGCTCCATTGTCTTGCAGTGAAAGGCGAAAACTTAGAGACAGATTTTACAAAACCTGGACAAATAAAAATAAAACCTGATGCATGGCTGCATCCAACTATACTGATCTATACTGATCAAGTGCTCACTTCTCTGCATGCGTTGTCTTAAGTGACAGTGTGTTGAGTTCTTTTATACAGTACCACTCTGTAGAAGCCTTCCTTGGATGAGTAAAGGTAAAAAAAAATATGCAAAACCAACAGAGTTTCACTCACCAACAAAAAGGTCAATAGTAGATGCGCTCTTGCCAGGCATGAAGCATTTGTATGTTCCGTTATCTGAGAGTTTTACTGGAGAAAGTTTCAGTGAAAGGTCTCCATACCGCAGTTTGTCAGTGAACAATGATGTTCTTCCTTTATAGGATGGATGTTGGTTAGTCACAAGTTCCTCATTGTCATGCCTCACATGGACAAATTTGGGCTTCAGGTCAGGTCTTGACCACTCAAATGTCTCCTTCATAGCATCCATGGCAGGTTCCAGGTGACACGGCAAAATGATGTCATCACCAAGTTTCGCCACTATAGGTCCTGTTGGACCAACAACCTGAGACTGACCTGAAATAAAAATAAATCTTAGTTCATATGAACTAATAACACATATGAAAGTCTATTGACAGGGAACAAATAGGCCTACAATCTCCACAAGCAGAGTAGGGTATGGCAAACTTTTTTAATGTTAGTTTTAGTTTGGTGACCAGCAGCAGAAACACACACTCAGTGTGGTATCTTCCAATGTGAATACATGGAAAGATTTAGACAGATTTGATAGAGCTGAAACCAAATCCAAATCACTGCAAATATATTTCATCATCAAAAAACCAACATGAAAGGTGTTCCTTATTTTGGAGACCAAAGGTAAAGCTTCCATTATCATGATAAGTAAAGTTCTGTGCCGGTGAAAGCACAAAACAGCTGTTGTCACACTACCTCACCCATTTTAATGAAAGTGGGTTTGTATGGAGCCAGGAAAATACAAAATGAGTGAAACAAATAAAAGCACAATATGAGAGTGCATTTTCACTACTGCTATCTGTGACAAAATCAGTCCTGTGTGTCTATTGTCGAATGATGATCCCAAATTTCTATTTGTGGGAAAGATAGTGAATATCTGCTTGAAGTTCCCTTTTTTGATATAGAATTCACACAAGTGACGTGACTTGAATTTGACCTCGGTAAGTTAAGCCATCGACCCAAGATAAAAAAAATTAAAAATCCATTAATGAAAGATAATAGATACAATACAATACCAAATTATCTATTTTGACTTTAAATTACATTTAAAACGATGGAAGAAAAAAAAGTTTGATAGTTGACTCAAACCATTGGATTGTTTGGATGGGAAATCTCACATAGATAACTGAGTCTCTGTCTGCAGGAAATTTAATTTAATGAGATATCAATCTTTTAAGAAATTCAGTTAGGATTTAATATGTAAAAACTTGTATTTTGTGGTTAGCTGAAAGCTATTACTATGTTTCTAACAAGAAATACAGCAATTAGATAAGGACTGTATATTACGCTTCAAAAGTCAAAAAATAGAAAATAAAAAAATGGATAGCATGTATGTATTGGTTACAATGTAGTGTTGCTAAAGTGTTCGTAAAGTTTATTACCTGCACAAGAACGTATTAGGAGGAGAGAAACAATGTGATGGAAAGCTGAAGCACCGAGTCGAGGTTTAGGCCAAAACATCATAAAGATCTGAAAAGAAATATGTTATTTCCCTACAACAAAATAACACATGAATAACAAGAATAATACTTAAAGCAAGAAAATGTTTCATCAACCAGAGCCATAAAGTTGCTGTATTTCCTCATTTATACTGTGCAGAGGTTTGAGGTCAAACATAAAATAAGCCCAAGTCATTTGTTTCCTAAAAAAACTGAATCACACAGAAATGTGAAACTAACTACTGTGTTTCAGTAGTATATATTTTCCTCAACATACAGTATATCCTAAGTTTATAAATGGTAAAGGGCATACTATAAAAAGAACTTTAGCCACTTCCCTTTTTTTTTTTTTTTTTGAACATACAGAACACACGATGTGGAATTAAATTAAACTTAAGTGTTCCGATATCCAGCTTCAAAAATTACACTTTTACAAACTCTGTATTAGAATTGAATGTACAAGCAGTTACAGAAAAAGCAAATATTTCAAAACTTCCATACCGGTTTCCTGCAACAAAGCTCCAGCAGAAAGTTGAGATAAGCTGCATGGTCAAAGTCCTCACATAAAATCATACATTGTACTGGTGACCTGTAACAGGAAGAGGTGTGTCTCACTTCGTCTTCCTGTCCATCTGCAGTAACCTAAAGTTTGCAATTCAAATCTCTGCCATTTTAGCTCGACAGTTTGAATTTCAAATATCACTATCACACTCACTTGGTCTGAAGGAGGAAGAGATGTATTGAAAAACATTAGCATTGTAACTTTATTTTAGGAGATGCATGTAACAAATGGTTTAATATATATTCTATTTTAACCATTTTCTCTCAACAATTTGAATTCAAGACATTTAGCGAAAACATTGCTTGACAGCTGTTATCAGGAGCACATCCAGCCCTCATTCTCAGAAAGCATATTAAAGATCCTACCTAATAACTAAAGCCTAATAACTTTAAACATTAATACACTAGACGTCAGAAAACGCATCACTGGTAAATAGAATTCAACATCAGCGTCTAAGAATAGAAGAACAATCAAATAAATAAACAATACAATAAATATATTAAGCAATAACAAGCATATAAATGATCAGATTGCTACACAGGTTAACAACTAAATACTATCGTTATCTGTTTGGAGAAAATACAATTGTGGGGTGAATGGTGGAGCTGATGGTAAAAAAAATTTCAATTTGTGAAATTACTGTAATTATAGAGACCTCAACTTTGTATTTATTCACTTTCAATTCACAGAGAGAAATTAAATGTTTTAAATGTTCATTTTTCAAAACTTCCTAATAGGAAATGATAAAATAACCAATAAACACTGCTGGGAACACGTCAATCATTAATCAATTCAGAAAAAACTGATGGCCACCCATCACCTCGAGTGGCTTTATTACAAACATTTGATGATTTAACATTAGACACTAACTCAACATCCATTGACGAAAGGAACAGAATTAACTAAAAACATTAAATCACACTTTACAAGCAACAAAATCTGTGTAGCAAGCAAGAACAGTAGATGTAGAGTGTTCACTAACATTAATTCATAATTAGTTCATGTTTACAGCAGCTTTTAAAGCAAAGTTGTGGTGTTTCATTAGGTAAGTTAATTATCTATTATTCTAAATTTAAAGATGAAAGAATAATTGTCAAACAAAAAGGCAATTAAAGCAATTAAACGTATAACATTAAAAAAAGTATTCATGCATTTTTTAATCCTCAGACTTTGAAAATAATTGAAGTGGGTATAGTGACAAGCCTCCAGCCAAGAGCAAGTTTGTTAAATCCTGATATGAAACTTGGTGCTTCCTATTGACGTGATTTTCTCTGTTTGCTTTTTCCCTTTTTGAATTGAAATCTAAAAAATTTGCGTTTTCTCTTTTTTCTCTCCGCCTCCTCCATCTGAGTTTGAACATCTTTCATGTCACTGCCTACCTCTGTCTTTCTTTTTTCCACTCTCAAGGTTGCATCGTTAAAATTCTTTGAGCATGTCTGAGTTTGATTATTCAGATTCTCAAGTTCTGCCTTTATTTTTGTCAGTTTACACTTAATCTCAAATAGATTGTTATCTGAGATTATCATCCCTTTCCTAATCTGTGATATTTCACTTTCCATTGACTTTATACCTCCATCTAACTCCTTCACTTGACCTTTGAGTTGGCTTGTCATTTTGTCCACTTCTTTCCTCACTTCTTCCAGGATTTGAAGCATCTTCTCATTATGTTCCTGTTCTTTCTCTTTTTGCTCCAACTCTTCTTTAAGCTCTTCCACTTTCTTCTTTCTGAAGTGTCTTCTGCCTTATGTAGGAACAATGGTGTTAATCAAATATTTTACATTTTGAACAGTGAACACTTCCTTGTGATTAATGTTTTATTGTCGTGGAAACATCCACAAAACGTACTTGTCTTACACTGCTGTTGTCCCTCTGGCACATTCTCCTCCTTAACGTTTTCCTCGCCTTATGTAAATGTAAAACACATCACATCAAAAAGACAGAGCAGAAATGCCACATTAATAGAACAGGGGGGGGAAAAAAAGAAACTGACTGAAAATAATAACAGAAGATGAAACAGACATCAAAAAGAAAATAGTGCTAATCAAGATTCACTCTACATACATCGTATCACCATAATGTTTTATGTTTTGAACAGTGAACACCAACACTGTGGAGTCATGGGAGTGCCATAAAAAGAATAAATCTGTAAAAGAATAACAAAATAAATGTGGAAATATAAACAGGAATGAATAAAAGAGTTGATAAATTAAAAATGTGGAAATATAAAGATAAATGAATATAACTAAAAAAATGCTTTTACCCATTGCAAATGTATTTTTTTCAAACTTATTCAGCAGTTCAACACAGCTAGTTAGCATGGGTGCCGTGCTTAAACCCCTTTCACACTGGACCCGAGGGGCACAGTGGTGTGACGTAACATGTAGTGGACTTAAGTACAACTATTGTAGCCTGCTCATCTGCAGGCAGACCCCTCTCCTCCAACAGCAATAGGTTGAAAGCAAAAGCAATACAGTAAAAGCATTTTTTATTATCTTATTTATTTCCTTTATATTTCCATATTTTATTTTTATTCATTACTATTCTTATACAGGGGCTGCACGGTGGTGCAGTGGTTAGCACTGTCGCCTCACTGCAGGTGTGTTCTGTGTGGAGTTTCTTTTTGTTTGTGGCTAATCGGATACTGTACATTGACCATAGGTGTGGCTGTGAGTGTGAATGGTTGTCTGTCTCTCTGTGTTTGGCCTGCGATGGACTGGCGACCTGTCCAGGGCGTAACCCCGCCTCTCCCCCGGAAAGATGCTGGGATAGGCTCCAGCCCCCCTGCCACCCTACTAGAGGATAAGCGGAAGAAGATGGATGGACACTTCTCATACAGATATATTATTTTTTATAGCACTCCTATGACTCCATATAACTGAAGTTGATGTTTTATGGTTGTAGAAACAACCAGAAGATTTACCTTTCTTTAACAGTTGCATTTCCAGGTTCTGTTGATCTAGGAGGTTCTCCTTTTCCCTGTCGGGTTCTGTCAATTGGCCATATAACAAATTCAGATAACAATATGGCACTCATAGAACACAGTTTAAAAACTTTGTAAAAACTATCCTTTTTTGGACAAATTCATGTCCTCCATGAAATTGGATAGACTAATGTCTTAGTTATCTGAATGTTTATAAAGCACAGGCAACAGTGCACAGACATTTTGTCTTAGCTCAAAGTAAAGTTCAACACAGACTAGACACTAGATATTTTTATAAAATGTTTTCATCCCAAAATATAATTACTTTTGCATTTTAACAATGACCTGTGGCACAATTTGTATATTTTTTAAATCAAATACCAGCCATTAACCAACCTTACACTCTTACCATTGGAACTGTGATATAAGCCCATGATGAAGCAAGAAGTATAAACCAAATCAACTGAAATTATAAAACAGAGAAATATCACGGTAAAATCAGTAAGAAAAATGCCAATACTGTATTTACAAAGCTTGTTTCAAACAACATGATAAAACAAGATCAATGGTGAGCCCTCAGTGCACTGGTACAACCCAGAGGAAAAAATGACAGTTTTCATAAAACAACACTAATCTTCTTCTCTGCATATAATTTTTGAGGGAGGACCAGCTTTAAACAAATAGAAAATAATTGTTTTCTACAATGAAGAAACTTATTAAGTAATTAGATGTATAGTTTTTAAAGCTCACATACCTGTTGTGCATGTCAAAACTCCAGTTCAGCCTCGGGGAAACGCAGCTGCATGACCAAAGTCCTCCGATAAAAAAAGTACTCCAATCGTGAACAACGGTAATCAGTTAAGGTGTGTTCACCTTGTTTTACATGCTGCAGCCTGGATCAATGTACATGTGCATTCGATTTAAACCTCATGAACAACACTCTATGCATGCTTATGTTTAAAATATAGTCACAATTAGAGTATCAGCACCGACAGTGTTTTCAGATGGGCAGGACTGCGTCTCTCTATGTATGCATCTATATATTTCTTTGCAATCTTCAAATCCTAGTGCTATAATTCTTTATTGTATAATTTAAAAATGGATGACCGACTGCAGAGGGCAGAATTGGGCTTCTTTCATAAAACTGTGTTGTGAAGTCACACTTTGTTGTTATTGAGATTCCTATGAGACAGAGGTTAATTCAAGTTTCTTTTCCTCACTACAACCTCTGTTGTAAATACACAGTATATGTACTATATGTTCACCTTCTCTTCAGAGACCAGGAAGTGTTTTAACAAAACGCACTCCTGAGTTGTGTGAAACCTTGCACATTCATTACAATGTGAAAACAAAAGGGGTTTTTAGTTTGACACAAAATTGACTTTGAATATACAAAACTTGATGGAATGGCATCATCATGGCTTTACTTGTTAAATGAATAGAGATAATAAAAGGCAGAGCAGGTGCTAGATCAACTCAAACTGAAAGTGAAAGTGTTTAAGACACACAAGAATTAGGGGGATAATTGATCTTCCTTATGTTTAATACATGAATGATTACATAATAGACACCATCACACACACACTCAGTTCCTCTCTCAATTAACACTTCCTTACACAGCAAATTTTAGTGAACTTAGTTTAGCTTTTCCAAATGATTCAGCTCCTTGAAATTAGTCCAGTTGGGTCAGAACACGTCACTTTACAAGCTTTGCCGTAAAGTTGTTAACAGAAAATCTGCACATCTTCTGCTTACAACCATTTAGCACACACGGCAAAATCAGCTAGATTATTTCTTCAACCAGAGCAGCTCTACTTCACATATTTTTAGAACCAAAACTCTCACATGCTGTTGCTTCTATAAGAGGCCAAACAGGAAGAAGGTCACACTTGCATTTATTTCTGTTTCAGTCTGATGGTGACAGCAGCAAGACAACATGGAGGTTACAGCTCTCTGCATCACACTATGTGAGTAGCCATTTTGTTTGTCACTTTCTTTAGAAAGCTTTCGGCAAAAACCTTTTTTTCTTTTTTACAAAAGGTCAGACATTACAACACTTTGTTGGGAGATGGGAGATGTAAACCTACGATTTTCCTTTTACCTAGGAGGCATATACAGATTACATGATTGTTCTTGATGGTTCATGATATTCTAGCATGAACACAGACGTGTATAGGTCAGTATTTCTGAAACAACTCTTTTTTCTCTCTCTCTAGTGATTAATGCATTTCTTGTAGCAAAAGTTCACAACAGTAATGGTCAGAAATATGGTAAGTTGCAGTTACTGTTTTTAATACTTTATATTAGAGGGGGTTATATTAGATTTGGTTTATTTGATGTGGCGTTGTGTGAGACAGTCATGCATAGTCAGTGTATTACCTGCAGTAGATTCAGATCAGCGCACTGCCAGTTAAGGGAGGCAGCAGGGAGCACTGGTACACTAGCAGAATGATGTGTTGCTGTGGGCAGGCCAGAAGAAAAACGTGTTTTAGACACTTTTAAAAGATGCCCGTTTAGCACGTTGTCTACTGCACACTCACAACGCATGACTGCCTTATACAACCTCACATCAAATAACCTAAACTATTCCTTTAAGATTTAAGACTTAACAGAAATATCCCCACTGACTAACAATAGTGTTTTTGGTGTTGCCTCAATCATTGAGGTTTCCCTCATTTGCAATGATGTCGAGATATACACACATACAGTGATAGACTTCAAAAGAGGACAATACTCAGTGAAATCATTTGCCCACTGAGGTGAGCTGGCTTGAGATCACTTTCTTGAATTGTCCACGGGTGACGAGGAGTGTGTCGATCTTGAGAGTATGTTGTAGATGATTCCATGTGTGTTTGGTGCACAAAAACTTACAATTGCACTGCACGTGTAAAATCCATGGCAGTTATACAAAACATCTAGTGTCACTAAATATTTGAGAGATCAAAATTAATATAAGTAATAATCCAGAGCATTAACCAGGAAGTACGTCCATATTGGCCATTATTAATTTTACCATTTGTGCCTCTATATAGG
The DNA here is from genome assembly GCF_002814215.2 of Seriola lalandi dorsalis. Classification (NCBI taxonomy): domain Eukaryota; kingdom Metazoa; phylum Chordata; class Actinopteri; order Carangiformes; family Carangidae; genus Seriola; species Seriola lalandi. The sequence continues at coordinate 49,167 of NW_019524720.1, read as the reverse complement.
AAGTAGTCTAACCTTTATTTGGCAACATGGATTGTACCAGTGTGGTAATCAGGGTGGTGGATGGTCATGTAGAATGTTATTGACTCTAACCACATCTTTTCTTAACCTTAAGGGTTTTAGTTGTATAACCCTATACACCATGGTTTAACCATAAGGAAACTTTTTTAAAAGATAAGAAATGTAAAATAACACGTGCCTAAAATATGTTGTAGGAGCGATGATGTTGAGGTTGTAAAAATCACATGGAAATTCTTTAACTTAAACATTTTTGTCTCTGGCTCAGATGCAAGTTTTCCCCACATTTTTCCAAACAGACTTCAGTTCTTTTTATACGAGTCAATCTCTGTAAATTGTGTGGAGTTTGGTGGGCCACATGAATGGAGAGTGATGAGGAAACGGAAGGAATTTACTCCGACAAATGCCTCTTCCTGGAAGACATCAACAAGATGCCGCACCATTAAAAGTGCCTATCCAGCAGACAGTGGAGCGTACTGGTGTGAAGACGAAGAGGGGGAGAGAAGTAATGCAGTTAACATCACAGTTACTGGTATGTTTGGCAAAGTATACATCAAGATTTATATTACTTATTTTTCTTAAAGTGAAAATAAACATGATTCATCATTTGCTCTTCATCTCGAAGAAACAGTAAGGTTAAATCACTGAAATAAAGTGAATGCTGTAGTTTTTGCAGTTTTTAGTTTTGGGGACTGTTTAACAAAAGCAATTTGGGGAAAAAAATACTGCAAATTGCAAAAAGACTACATTTGTAAACTCTACATTCCCACTGATTGTGTCTGAAGCATGGTATATCTTAATTTTTTGAATGTGTCATAACGCAAGAGAAAATGATGTCATGTTGCTGTTTGTATGTTTAAAATATGGTGCAACAAGCCCCAGAAGCTATCGCTATTTTTATGTATTCTTTAGATGGTGAAGTGATCCTGGACATTCCTGTTCTGCCTGTGACTAAGGGAGATGATGTGACTCTGCGCTGTAGAATGGAAAATAATTCACACCTCATTGCTGAGTTCTACAAGGATGGCACCCGTGTTGGAACGGGTTACAAAGGAAAGATGAACATCCCCAGTGTTTCCAAGTTTAATGAGGGACTGTACAAGTGCAGCATCTCTGGAGCTGGAGAATCACCAGAGAGCTGGTTAGCTGTAAGAGGTGAGAACTCACAAGGTGTTTGCATTGAAAACACAAAATATCAAATGGTAGTGTAGCTGAGTTGTGCTTCCTGTTCTAGCTGTAATCATACATTCATATAAAATTTGTCACGCCATTATGCTAAAGGAAAGAATATTTTTTCCAATGTCAACACTAGTGATAGACAGTAGACATTGTTAATTTTTTTTTGTCTTTTAAGGTCCTCATTCTTTCCATATTCACTCCCCACATCTTTCCGCTCTGCTGTGGATTCTGATCAGTATTTCGGTGGCAACTCCGCTGCTGTTGGTGGTGGGACTTCTTTACTGTGAAAAACGCAAAGGTACACAGATGGGGGGTGGGGTGTTCTCCAAAGTCATTTCTTATAATTCATCCTGAGTGAATCATAAATGTCCGTACAGAACTCAAATGATCCATCAAATAGATATAAATTTTTCACACATAACCACAAACAAAAGCTCATGGTGGCATTAGAGGAAAAATCATTGGGTCACCAAAGTCAGTAGCATTGATCATGAATGTCTGTATGAAATTTCATGGCAAAGAATCAAATTGATATTTTAGTCGACAGAAAGTACAACAAAAAAGCATTGCTAAGAATAAAATCTGTACACCATATCTAGTCCACAAGGTGTAGACCTTTTTCCCCATTTGAGTAAGACTGGAACTCTGAACTAAACTCTTTTTGTACAACAGTAACACGTTAGACTGGTTGACTGCGCGTGAATAAAAAGCTAAAATATTAAAAAGCGCAATAACTTAATCTGAAACATTTAAAGTCTGTCCATCAAAAACTGTCTCTCCATTTGAGCCTCTCAGTTTTAAACTACACAGTAAACCCAGAGACAGAAAAGAAGGGCACCTCACAACAAGTATTTGTCCCTCCCCATTATCACTGGTTTATGGGCATCACACTTGAAATCACGTTTCAGAAAATGAAACGTACCTCATCAAGAAAATGCAATATATTTCATAAAAGGAGTCAAGTCTTCCAAATCATCTGTCTCGAGTCTAAGTCAAGTCTCAGGTCATGAATGTCAAGTCTTTTAACGGTGCGAGTCTCAAGTCCTCTAATTTGTGACTTAACTCTGACTTGATGTGAATCAACTCCCCCACCTCTATTGTGTCCTCTATTGCAAAACCTTATTCCATAAAGTGATTGTCATTTTGTCACAGTTCTAACCTAAAAGCGGGTTATTTTCTTTCCAAAAATCTATGACAGGCACAAGATGTTTACCAGAAGAGAGTGTCGTCTATTCTTCTGTCTACTATTGGTAAGACTAAGTATGATGTTCTCTTGTCATTTCAGGTCATTAGTGTTTATTAATTCACTCAGTACAAAATAAATAAAATTCAGTGATGAATTGATAACGTCAAATTATTAGACATCTTCTCACAAAGTGATGACTGCAAGGCTTGCAAAGCACTAAGGTCACAGAAAAGAGTGTAGTAGTAAACCTTGTCTAAAAAAAAAAAAACGAAAAAAACTCACAATATTAAGATCAAAATGTCTTGGCATAAACATCTTTTACTGTGCATGCTTTTTTTTTCCTAAATTGTGTATCTCCTGTGTGTTTCACAGGTCAGTAAGAGCTGAGACATCGGATTGAAAGAAGAGTAGGACCGTTTGTTTAACGCTCACATGGTACCTGTATATGTAATACTGTGCATGAAAGCTAATTTAGTAAGGAAGGAAGTTATACCTTATACTTAGTGGTTGTGCAAAACAAGTTCCTTTTTTAAATGTCTATCAATATTGTGTTTAAACTAAATGTAATTTTTCTGCATGTTAAATTCATTGAACATGTTTGGTTGTTTTTCTATTAGCAATTCTGTAGTATCAATAATCAAATGATATTTGATGTGATTTTAAAGAAAAATCATAATTAAATTGTAATTGTGATGTAATATGTGTCTGAGACCATGTCATAGTTATTCCTCTTGCCTTATGGATGCAATATCTCAGTAACGCCTAGATGGAATTTCTTCAAATTTGGCACAAACTTTCATTTGGATTCAAGGATGAACTGATTAGATTTTGGTGGTCAGAAAACACATTTTAGCCATAACTCAACACACAGCAGGTGTGAAAAAATGTCACGACTGGTTAATATTCTATATGACTGCAGATGAACAGGAATGCAACCTGAAACTAGTCTGAGTGGCGGAGGGATACAACCACGAACTCTAGATTAGACATGCGTTTCTTAGATTACAGGACACCATATCACATACTCACAGAATGTTCAGTCCTCCTTACTTTTATGGTTTAGGGTGATTTTCTCATTAAAATCTCTCTAAATATTGTCCTCTTACTGTCCAACCACCATAGTCCAGATGAGAGAAATGTTGATATTTTCATCTGCGACACTTTGAGTTATTATCAAAGAAGTAGATTTAAAGAACAGCAGAGTGGTGCAGCAAATGCTCTCCAGATTCGGGTTTCGAGTCCCAGACTACATGTAGGCGGCCCTGAGGTGTTAGGGCTACATGTACTTTAAAAGAAATACCTGCAGACGCTACCCATGGCTGAAAATGAACTTCATTTGCTGCATGTTAATTGGATTAAATTAGGATTAAATTAGATTTTTATTTTCACTTAATTGTTAATATTCTCCTATAGACTATAAACACTACACAACACACAGATCAGAGATAAGACAGTGAAGGACAGTTCCTTGTTCCTTGTATGTATATTTAGGAAAACTAAACATTCTGTGGCAGTTGACCTGAAATGATGTTGAATTGTCACACAGTTGAACATTACAACATTTGAGCAGTTATTTATGGTGAAACAGTTAAACCACAATGTTCTGTCTGTTCACACGTCTGCAGACAGTGTTCACAGGAACAGAGCAGCTGTAGCCTTTAAATACTCTTCCTGTGGTCAATGACTTATCATGCTGTCACATCAGTCTGACCTCAACTTCAGCTCAACGTCAACGTTGAGCTAGATCTATTGACCCGCTAAAAGATTATAAAACCTCGAAAAAGATACAATAAAATTACAGATCAAATTAAATGTGTGCCAGATACTGTGGGGATTTTCTTTGACAATTTTCGTGTTAAAGTAGTAAGTAATAATGTATGTTTGCACAGCATGTTTTCCGCCTGCCAGAATGATAGAGGCTGAAGTTAACTGCAGGACCTGAATAGAACCTATACAAGGACTTCTTACGTGTCTGAAGGTGCAGCAGGGATTTCCCACAACCAAACTACTTTGGGGAAAACCAACTGCTTTGGTTTTGTTGTGCAGCTGTTTAAAAAGTTCAAAAGGATGCACACAGAGTGACATGTTTGAAATGTCAACAACATGGGCCATAATGATTATGTTCATTATATACATTTCATTTGGAATGACAAGCTGCTCAATAACAGATTTTCAGGCTCGAGGATAGAAATGATGACTGATTTAACCATCTATTTACATTTCACAGACACACCCTTGCCAAGCAGATGAGGCAAAGACGTAGTGAAAATATCAGATATATTCAAGTGAAGATGCTCTTACCATGCCAACATTAGTATTAGTAAGTATCTTACATTCCTATTTAACTTTTCAGGAAAAATATCAGTATTAATGTAAGGATGTAAGAAAAAAGGAAGGACTAATTTAATTGTTGTTTTAAGATAGATTTAGTACTATTGAGGGAAGAAAACTAAATTCAAGAAAATGAGTAAATATTTACACTGTATTTACAATATAGTTGATTGGCTTTAATTGTTCAATTCAGCAGATTACACTGAACTTTTTCTTCAACTTTTCCTCCTTATTTACATATTTTTGGTCATCTCTTTTCAAATGTTGTTCATTAGGAGGAGGTCTGACACACAAACACTGTGATGGGCTGAAATCTTATCTCTAAATATTCTTCAAAACACAACCTGGACGATGTGAGGAGATTAAAAAACTGACGTACTCAGTGTGATGTGGAGTGTTGAAAGCCTTCACAATTTTTTTAGTCATTACATGTACACAAAGAGCACGAATTTATCTCGTTCTGTAGGATTTGTTTCGTCTTTTCCTATTTCTTATCTTTTCTTTGAAGTTTCCTCTGAATCTCCTCTTTCTGTTCCTCTGTGTCCTGTAGCTGTTTTTTAATTTTCTCCACGTGACCCTCTATTTTTTTCTCCTTTTCTCTAATTTTTTGGATTTCTTCAAATACCTTCTTGACTATTTTGTCTACATTCATTTGCAGTTGCTGGTATTCTTGTTTTCTCTCCTGCTGGTTGTTGTTACTCTCCAGTATGATTTCTTTCAGTTTTAAATATCCCTTTGCTTTGTTAGCTATCTTATCTCCCTCCTCTCCCACCGTTACTTCTGTCTCCACTGATGTAACCTTATTATCAGTCTCCTCTACCTCTCTCTCTGCTTTCTGCATCTGGACAGTCAGTTGCTCTTTCTGCGTCTCAAGTTCCTTAGTCAGTTCCATCAGACAGTCAATTATCTGCACCACATCCTTCTGTTCCTCCTCTTGCTTCTTTAACTGTTCATCAAGTTTTGCCCTTTTTTTGTCCATTTTGTTGATTTCTTTCCTTGCCATCAAAGGCTGATGTTCTTTGCTGGTATTAGTAGCTGTGGTTTTCTCTTCTTGGTCTTCATTCATGTCTCGACATGGCATTTCTGTGATTAAAAAAAAAAATTGTTAAACTATGCAGTTGCAGACAGATGCACAATAACAGCAAATGAGTTCTGCTGTAAAAATGTCTTCCAGTATATGACACATTTCTTAATCCATTTAAAACAACTTTCTAATTGTACAGGTACTATCTATATACTGTTAAAAAAAAGTAAAGTAAAGAGTAAGTAATAATCTAAGGGCTTTGATAGGAAAAGCGTTTTTAAATAAATCAAATACATTTTTGACTCACTTATTTTGTTTTGTCTCTGTTGCCAGACAGAAAAGGAAACTGCAACCACAAACATTAAGCAGAAAACCACACTAAAGCTGATGGAAGCAGCGCAGTTAGATGTGGCCATGAAGAAATCATCTGAAATAAAAGAACAACACTGTATTTATAGAAAACCAGAGCCAAATGAAGCTCAACTGTGACTGTTTTATAAATTGTAGAAATAATTTCTACCTGGAACATGAATCTGTGTCTCTCTGGTCTGGTTGATGATCTTCTGTTGGACTCTACAGGTGAAGCTGTTGCTGTGTCTCTTCTCCACAGTCACTCTGCTGCTGACAGTATAGAGGTCATCAGGACCTCTGACTGTCTCTGTAGGTCCAGCAGAGAGCAGCTTTCCCTCACCGTCCAGCCACAACAGCTCAGGCTCTGGATGCCAGCCTTTAGACTCACACTGTAAAACCACTCGACCACTGTCTTTATGAAGCTTCGCTAAACTGACACCAGGTGAGGAGATGGCAGCTGTTGATGAGGAGACAATTTAAACAACGTTTACTTACACAATCTCAAGTCACATTTTTTACAAAAGAACAAGGAAATAACTGAGATTAGGTGTTCTGTGTACCCGAAAAACAAATGGCAATAAAATCAAAACATGTTCAAGTCTCTTAAAGTAAGACACTCACCAACAAGAAGCTCTACAAAATATTGTTTACTCTGTTTTGGAATGTAACATCTGTACGTTCCATGATCAGAGACTTTCACTTTGGAGAGTTTCAGTGAAATGTCTCCATGCTTCAGTTTGTCGATGGCCAACGATGTTCTTCCCTTGTAGGCCGTGTTTTGGTCATCCAGAAGCGCCTTACCGTCGTGCCACACGTATATAAACCTGGGGTCCAAGTCAAGTCTCCCCCATTCCATTGTCATTTTAAAAGCATCCATGGCAGGTTCCAGCTGACAAGGCAAAACGGTGTCATCGCCAACCATTACCACGACCGGCTGGGGGGGATCAACCTGCATCTGACCTGGAAATAAATAGGTCCATTTCAAATTCTGTCTTCAGAATAAACACACTCACCACTGTCAGGCTGAACATGAATCATCTCGGCTTCTGTTGTGCCTCTAGATTTTCAGAATTTTCTAGTAGGCAATCATTTACCTGTATTTACATGCAGGTGCTGGTTTTAGTGTTTCACTACACCATTATCTAGCAGTTGTGACGTAACAGAATGGAGCCTTCGGTGTTCAAATGGTTTCATATTTTTCACATATTAAATTTAGTGTTTACACAATAAGGCGACATCACAGAACTAGCAGGGAAAAGACTGGCCATGGTGGCCGAGCTTTTAAGGTGTCGACAATGAGCTTATGCCAACCCAAGGCCCTGTTAACTCTCTCCTGCCAACTAACAAATCCATTAAAATCAATGAATGGCCTTCAAAAGAATAAATAAGTAAAAGTCAAAGAGAAAAACATTCCCAGATATTCAGAGGTAACCCTCAAAAACTAATCTTCATCGGACTGTGTGGGTGTGGTTTAGTCCGATCTGACTGACAGTGGCCACATAAGCAAACAACCAATCAACTGTCACCAGAGTCTGATTTAAAAGTTGCTAAATCCTAAAAGTTCTAAGAGCAATGTGATATCACCTTTATCAAACTGAGTCTTGCCAACTTCAAACCAGCGAAAGAATCAGAGAAAAAGAAATGTTTTATGTGAAACACGCTGTTCTGTTTTTGTAGGATCCCATCTCTCACAGACACATCTAACACCAAGTGTGTCAGAGCCCTTAAACACATACCACAATGTGTAAGTTACCTCCACAAAAGTGTGTTAGGAGTAAGAAGACAATGTGCCGGAAAACTGGAATACTGGTGGCTCTGAGCGGAGACTTAAAAGACTGTCCATCCTTTACGTGATTCATCCTGGAGAGTCAAACATTTAAAATACACAAGTATTCATTAAACAGACCATTTCATTTTAAAACTGACTGTTTTAGCATGGAACATTCACTAAGATTGTGAAATACTATTCACAAGATTATGGATTCAACATCAAATCTGTGTAGAAAACTTTAAATGTAAAGTAACAACAAGCAAATGTGATACCAATGGTAGCAATGGTAGCCTAATTCCACATTTGCTCGTCATAACTTTACAATCTATCACATTCGTTCTGCTGTGATGTACCTGCTTCATATACGGCACATATATACACACACACACACACATATATATATATAAAGCTTTACAACTTACATTACAAATTAAATGTTGAAAATCCCACATACCTGTTGCGTGCAGTAAAGCGATGCCTTCGCCTCTCACTGTGCTGCATGGGTTTGTACTTTGACCATGGTCATGTATAATAAAATAAGGTGTGTTCACTTTTTCCATTTACATGCAAGTGTGCATGAAATTATTCCTGGCTATGCTTTGAACTATTCCTCTGCAACACTCAGAATTTCAAAGTAGCTAAAGCTTAGCCAGAGTTGTAGTAAATTAGAGTTCAACCTAATGCAGAAAATAAAATACAATGCAAAGATGATCAGATTTGGTCTAAGGATTAACTGGCTCTTGGTTGTTTTATTATACCCAGGAGAACAGTGAGTGGTTAATATTTAATCATAGGTCAGTTATACTCCCATAAAAACAGGAATGGACATCTGTTTCCTTATTACATGTTATTTGAAATATTTTTTCTCTGAGGAGGTTGCACATTGAAAAAAAAAAAAAAGAAGTTAAAAACCTTTTAGAACTTTCAAACCTTAGTCTGTAGCCAGTGGTGGAGGACGAAACCAAGTGAAGAGAGCACAGACCACAAAGCAGGCAATAGTAGACATCCATTGTAAAAAGGAATTTTAATGTAGAAAATATTACCAAAGTCCTGATGACCTCTTTATGTTCTGACATCTTATTGACTGTACATGTTTGCATATTTGAACGTTGTTGAAAACAAGTAACAAGTTCCCACCAACACAACTACTTAATCCAGCTTCATCTTGAATCTTTGCCCTATGTTCTTAAGGTCAAAACCTGCACTACTTCTCCCCATGTGGTTTCAAACTGGCTTGGTCATTTTATTTAAAGTGTTTCCCATTTTCAAATACTAATAAATGTTCACTTGCAATAGTGTAATGTGTGTGGATTCCAATTAGCAACCTTGAATACGACGCACAATACACCTACATGTCATAACAGATATATTTCAATTTCACATCAGTCCCAGAGAGTATGAATCAGGCAGTTCCCGGCTGTGCTACTGTATGATGATATGAAACTTCTTTTAGACTGTTTCAGTGAATTTCAGTGACAGATTAATTTTGCCGCCTTTTTTTTCATCTTCCTTCATTCTGTTTATTCTAGTGACCAGAATCTCTATTGGCTCCATCAGTTTCTCAGAGTTCAGTAGTTGCCTCTTTGTGTCTTTCTTTGTCTGGTCCAGTTTCCACTGGGCTCGTAACAAGTTTTCTTTCTCTCTTAATAATTCCTCTGGTTTGTCAAAAGTCATCTCCCTCTCTGTTATTTCCTGCTCCACCGACTGAAGCTGCTGCTTGTTTTCTTCTTTCTCCCCCTCCACCTCCTCCAACAGCACTTCGAGTTGACCCTTCTGGTTCTCCAGCTCAGCCTTCACCTCCATCAGCGTTGTCACCACATCTTCTTTCTCTTTGTCTCTCTGTGCATTTTTATTCATCAATTCTGCTTTCTCACCTTTTATGGAGAAACAATGAGAGAAATGTGAGTAAAGTTTAAACTAAAAACCACCAGTAATTGAGTTTACATTGATTTTTTTATGTGAAAAATTAGACAAAGAACACATTTAAAATTGGACTGGTGGATGAAATGCTAGTTTTAATAATGTCAAAGGTGTTTCATGTTTATCATCTGTAAATGAATCAAACTGCATATAATTAAAATAAAAAATAAAAAATACAATCTTACGTTTCCATTTATACGTAGCATAAACAGCCAAAATACCACTAAGGGCGAGTTCAAAAAGGCCATGTGCCGAGAACAGGTAAGAGTACACCGTGGAAATGGATGCAACCACATCAACTGAAATGAAAGCAGAGCAAAATAGATTTCAAATGGAGCACTTTTCCAGTAAAAGTTAATTGAGTAATAATATAATTGGAGAAATCACTTACAGAAAAATATCTATCTTTAAGATTTAAGTAATGACCGCAAACTAAGATTCATGCTTTGATTCTGTAGAAAATTAAAGTTTGTTGCAGAAAATGCACCTTGATCATACACTTGTAAACATACATTACATATGAAAAATTAATGTTATCTATATTTATTTATATGAATTTACATGTAGAAATCATATCACACTAAAGTGATCCAAGTTTAATGACTGAAGTCAGACATTTTCTATTTGAGAACCACTACATATTACAGTAAAACTAGAATCAAGCTGAGCATGACACAGGTGTATTATGTTACCTCCACAGGTGTGTATAAGAACAAGAAAGAAAACAGTGTCATGGGAGAGTGAGCCACTGAAGGCAGTCAACTGCGGTTTGAAGAACAGTTCCTCCTTCGAGTTCAACTTTGTGAATTTCTGAAAAATGAAATAAACTAGCTGTAATTCCCAGAGAGAAAGGGTCATACAGGTGTAAAAAGAAAAAAAAAATGTTTGCTATAACACAATATTCAAAATCTACATGATTAAATATGTTCGTCACAAGGATAATAATGAACTTGTGAAAAATGATACAAATGCACAGAATTGAACAAAGGTGCACTGCTAAATCAGTGGCCTACTCTTAACCCCTGGTCCACTAAGCCCCCCCTACTTTATATTCTAAATAAACATCTTATATATTTGACTTATTTTCTGTCAGTAGCTATGCGGACATCACATTATGTCCATCAATTTTTATGTATATTACTTGAATGCTTCATTAAATGAAATGTCATTCGCTACAACGTTTTGATCTTAGCAAAGGCAATGACTGTATAGCTGAGTCAGAGCATCTATAAAAAAGATTGACTAGACAGTTGAAAAAAAGCTACCTTTTCATGTTGCAGCTTATTATCATCCATCATGACTTCTGGAGATTTCTTCTGTTCAATCAATGGAGCGTCCTGTTCTTTCATTTTGGTCTGTTTTTCAAACAGTGAATATATCTTGTCATGATCCATTTTCTCCAATGGTGGGCCTAAAATTAAACCAGACACAAAAGCACAAAATGATTGTGATGGTAAACCTGAAAATGCTTTATTGTTATATGGGAAAGAGTAAAACACTGAAGCCAATAAGACGTTCACTTTAATTCCAAAAAGAAGTATAAACAGTGAAATACAGCTGCTCATCTGTAAGGTGATCACAAGTATTTAAATATTTTAAACAATGAACATTTAATTATTTTTTTAACGAAAATCCTCATATCACCATGACCACAAAGATGTGTGACTTACTTTTCCATGTGCAGATAAACAAGACAACTGGAACAGCAAGCAGGAATTTACTCGCGATCATGATGATATAAGAAGTAGTACTGGGGGAGACGAAGTCAGCTGGAATGATGAAACAAACAAGATAGCATGCAGACAATTTAGATGGCTTTTACAGAAAACCATGAATGCTAAAAATCCAGGTGTGACAATAGGTAACGTTTCGAATTTTTGTTCTGAAACTGACAGCACTCGCTGCTGAAGACACCTTGCATGATATTAAATGCTGACTTAAAAAAAACATCCCCTACATATATGGACATTTTCAAAATACAAATATTAGAATTAAAGAGTTGTATACTCCAAAAGAGTACTACCTGCTACATGCATCAAAGGCCACTCGTCTCAGTAATGTGTGCTGCACTGTCAGTCCTCAGATAAAATACCGTGTACTTTGGTCACCTGTAATCAAGCGAGGTGTGTTTACTTTGCTTTTTCCCGCCTGTATGATGCAGCTTTTGCATGAATATAATTTAAATATTTGACTGCATGAAAACTCTCATATTTCAGTGAGACTTTTAATGAAAACAAATCAGATTGTTCTATTCTACAGTAATTTTCTCTCCACTGGTTCACAGTCGCATTTAGGTTTTACTCTATGAACTTGGATCTACATCACGATGCAAATATAAAGTAAAACTTATTTTTACATATACACACTCTATTCTTCCTTTCACCGTTCTTCCCTATGTAAAATACTGAAAGACTTTCTGCTGGTAGTTTCTACCCTGACAAAGAAGAATGAAGGCGTAGTTGTGGTTGCAGCTGGGATTTCAGCTTAAGTTTCTTTTACAGCAGAAAATAAGAAAAAGAAAAACTTCAAAAGAACCTTTTATCAATTAAATTTTATTCAGATTTTAAGAATATGTACAATAATTAACTAAACTTGAACAAAATGATTTATCATCCCAACATTGTATATACTTTCCAATATGTTTTTTTCTTCTTTTGTCTTATACCATAGAATTGATAGCCCGGGCTTTTATTTTCTTCAGTCACCAAATTCAACCGGCCTGTCCCAAAGACAGGCCTTTAATTCCTTTCACACAAAACTCATGCACAGAAAAGATGGGAAATACCATTAAATTAATTATTTAAACCAATATGAATATTACTAATAAAAATTACCAGACTATCAAAAAAATCTGCTGCTCCTCCTGAGATGTTTTTCAGGCAAATTAGATACTGACAGTTTAAATTTCACATCACACCTTTGTCTCTTTGCTGCAGTGGTTTTTGAACCTGTCGTCTAAGTGAAACCTGCTTTTATTTGATTAAATGTGTAGTTACAACAGGCCAGTAAAAGACACACTTTGTTTAATTTAAGTTTTATGGTACATATTTTTACACATTGCTAACTAAATCAACATATCCTACTCATAACTGTCGTCATTCAGCTGCCTCTGGCATAGTAAATGTGTCTTGTATGCAACACTGTATTCTGTTTCATAAAATTTTTAAGTTACACTTGATCACTTTTCTTTTTAGCTAAACAGCCGCAACAAGTTTGAATCAATTCATCTGTGATATTACACCAAAGCTGGTTTCCTGTTTAACAAAATAAGTGTAATTTGTTAGCTCACCTGCTTGGCTTTTGATCTAATCTAATCTAAAGCTTTTGCCATTTCTAACATTCAACCATCCCTCTTATTCTATTCTTATATTGAGATTCTCTATGGGTTCCAGCAATTTCTCTATGTTAAGTAGCTGTCTCTTACAAGTTTTCTTTGTATCGTCGAGTCTCCACTCAGCATGTAACAGGTTCTCTTTCTCTCTCAGCAATGCCTCTGTTTTGTCAAATGACATTTTTTTCTCTGTTATTTTCCTCTCCACTGAGAGAAGCTTTTCCTTGTTGTCCTCCTTCTTTTTCTGGATTTTCTCAAGTTGTCGTTTGTGTTTATCTCTCTGGTTCTCCAGCTCCCTCTTCTGCTCTCTCAGGGTGGTAACCAGCTGTGCCATCTTGTCTCGTTCATCAATCTTAAGCGATTTAAACTCCTGCAGCACAGATTTGTCACCTTTTGTGAAAAAAAAATGACATTGAACAACACAGTAACACACCCATGTATGATGTTAACATGAAGCGATTTGAGTATTAGAGCAATTTAAATACTTACTTCCCTGATTACATTTCAGCGACTATGCATGACTACTTCACACAGCCCCATATCAAATAACCTGAACTGCCTCTAAGATTTTTGAAAGACTGTATGAATTAAATAACTCGGCTGATGAAGGTAAAATGCTTTAAAGATTAAATTGCATTTACTGTCATACTGTCAAGTATATCATGTTTTACAGTGAAATATGCCATTTCTAAAACAAATTAACAAATTGTGACTTACGTTTACATTTGCACACAACAATTAGGAGTATTAAACCACCAAAAGCCAGGGCACCGAAACCACACACCATGCCCATGGTAAAGCAGGGGCTGGAAGTAAAACTGGATTGATCCAATATATCTGCATGCAAGAAGGAAAAATTAATTTATTATTGTGGGTTCAGTTGATCACATCTGATAGACGACCACCTGCTAACAAACTGTCACAGAACTCAGCTGTTGTTACTACTGTAACAAAGAAGCACAGAAACACAAATTTTCGTGAATTTATTATATATTTCTTTTCAAAAAACGATTTAAGCAAATTATTTAAAAAAAACAAAAAAAAATAAAGAATTTAAAAAAGGATATTTAGAATTGTACAAAATCGATTTAGAAAGACCCTATCTTATATTTAATTGATCTCAATTCATAATTTCAGACATTAGAGGTTTATGGCACACAACTACTAATAAAAGATTAGTAAATATTAGATCTCAATCGGAGGGGTGTAACACTGCTATACAAAAATCAGAAACTATAAATTAAAACATGTGACACACCAGTTTTGCTGATGTGTTGTATGTTGTTTTACGATTGGTTGACAGTAACAAAGTACATTTATTTGAGTATATTTTTCAAGTATTTGTACTTTGCTTGATTATTATTTTTTGTAACCTTCTGACTTTTACTCCACTTGACAAATATTGTGGTTTTGAGTCCAATACATTTCTGAAGTGCAGCACTCGTTACTTTGAAGAGCTTTTAGTCAGTGAATGAATTTGATTTTATTTTGAAAAAGTGATAAACCATACACACTGTGTTCATCACAGGAGAAAAACCAATCACACACAGCCAACTCCTACACTGTCATGCTGTGCTGTGCCACATTTGAACAGCTCACTTTGAACTTGTCAGTGCCCTGACGATGGCTACTAGCTAAAGATGACGCAGAAAATGCTTCAAGTCCAAGTATTTCACTTTAGCATGTCAAAATATTAAAGGTTTGTTTAACTCCAAATGAACAGCTTGTAGTTGGTGGTGTTTTGTTGATTCAATTGTGTTTTTATGGCCATTTCTATGAGCTTGGCATTATATTCTACAATCAGTTAGTCAATCATTTCAGAGTCATTAGGTTCTGTAAATGTGAAACAATGTGTTGATGAATACTTTTGAATAATTGAGTGTTTTAAAATCAAGTACTATTAAGTAGCATTGGAGTAAGATTTGACCAGAGGTATCTATACTTTATAGACTCAAATAATGCAGCTGTGTACTTTGTCCACCTCTGCTGGTCAAGCAATACTGAGAACGGAAAAACAAATTCAAATACTCACTATTGGCCATTGTCTTCTCTTTCAGTGGAGGCATAATTGGAGTTCTGAAAAATGATAAATTGTAAACCAGCAGCAAAACATTAATCTTAAATGAAGAGAGTATTTGGGGAAGAAACATGTCCTGGGGTGATGGTCATATAAAATAATAAAAATCATCACAATGACAAAGTTTGCCCAGGCAATAATGATGTAAAGTAAAAGCTTTACTATAAAATATATACTTGCATGTTTTATTAAATTTTGTCTCAAATATGAAATATCGGGGCGTTGTGTGGCGTAGTGGTCTTAGCAGGCGCCCCATGTGTAGAGGCTACAGTCCTCGCCGCAGTTGGCCCCAGTTCGAGTCCCGCATCCAACGGCCTTTTTACTGCATGTCATTCCCCTTCTCTCTGCCTACCCATTTCCTGTCTCTCTACTGTTCTATCAAATAAAGGCATAAAAAAGCCCCCCAAAAAATAATAAAAAATAAAAAATGAAATATCATCTGCATTCATAAGAATATGTCCACTTGTCGTAGACTTGATTATGTTTCACAATTAATGATTTTTAATTAAAACAGCAAACAAAAATCAAGCTTTCTCATACCTTACCTGTTCTGTGCATCAACAAGTTGGTTAACATCAGCTCACCTCCGAGTGCAGTACTCATCAGGGGCAAAGTCCTCAAATATGATCATTTGTACTTACATTGGTCAACTGTATTCAAATAAGGTGTGTGCTTGTGTGCTTATCGGCAGCCAGATGGTAGACGACCCGCGGTCATATGAAATATCATCCTACAAATGTAATAATAGATCTATTGCATCTGGATTTTATATGGAGGACGTCTGCTGAGTCAATAAAAACTGAGCAGAGCTAAGACAGATGTTAGCTATTTGTGATTTTTAGCAGCCTAGAAGTCAAAGTGGCTGAAAAACAACAGAGGGCAGAGTAGGACTGTGTTCAGATCTAGGGAAGGAGATGAACAGACTAAGGAGAGGAAATCATACTCCTTTCAGAAATCTGACTCCTGTTGGATGGGTGATCTATTCTGTACAGGTTACTTCCTAATGTGCCATTTCCATCCTGTTTCATCAGTACAGAGAGCTCATCTTCACATTGAGATCCAATTCAGATCTGATTGCTGTGTCCAGCTAAGGTCACGTCCTCCTCCCATAAACAACAAAAAGAGATAGAAGAAGATGATAGCCATCCTCGAGGCTGTTATTATCTGTTATTCTTTCATTTTGATTGAGTGTATCTGTTAAGATATTTCAAAGAAGTCAACATCATTGCTCCTTCATGTTTTATTAAAGTGTCGCTGCTGATGTTTTTTGGCCGTAGCATGCTTTGAGGAAGGTATTGACTGACACTGAAAGCTATAATGGTGGGCCATCATTTTACTTAAAAACAGATTTAATATATTTATGGTTGTTGACCTGTAAGGTTACAACCAGGATGAAGGCCAGCAGGATTGAGGTGCAAGCGTGATGGAGAAATGAACAGCATCAGTCCCACAAGGATTGGTTTCAGAGCTCTGATTTTTGTTTACTGGTGACCATAGGCAAATTACGAAAGAAATACAACAGCTCTTACATATATGTAGCAGAATGGCTCGACAACAAAAGCAGTCTGGCTGGTGTAGCAGGTCACAGTGGATGGATAGCAGCGGCAGCGGCGCCGTTCGACCTGACCCCCCCTTCCCCGACCCCCTACCCTGCTTTCCCACCTGGCATAACTACCCACAGTCTCTACCAAAACATTACATAGTGAAGGGCCCCTGAACACTACCACCATAAATTTAGAATAAATATTTACAATTTAACATTATTGATATTTACATACACAAGACACACTCGACATTTGGCCCAACACAGTTTAAATAAAATGCATAATAAACTAAAGAAATACCAAACAAAAGCCGAACTTAACAAAAACCCCTCTACCCACTCCCCTCTCTTTCCTGCCCACTTGGTACAGCCTAACAAGGTAATTGACACCTGCTGAGTCCGGTGGCTGCATTCCCATGTGTGCACTCCATGAAAACACACCCCCCGGAAGTAGACCTCTAGTAGAGGTTCCCACAATAAAAGCACAACATAAAAAAAATTAACTTCCTGTATTAATCAGTGTGTTGTTTTTCACCTTAGTGAGAGGGATGCTTGCCAGCTCCCCCACATAACATTTTATTATTATTATTATTATTATTATTATTATTAGGTACACACTTGACTTTAGGATGGATTCAGTGAGTTTATTACTTCCTACATAGCAGTTCTGCCTAATATATTTCTAGCCTGCAGCTGCATCAACACCAGAAATAATTCAAACAGGAAGAGGAGGTTATGACCTTCATTGTGTCTTAGTTGTATTTCAGCCTGATGCTCACACAGTCGGCAGGAAGACATCATGGCAGTTACAGCGCTCTGCATCACACTGTGTGAGTAGACCAAGGCTTTCAAACTTTTTCGCAACAGACATGATTTATATTATTATTATGTCAAATGTGCAGCTCTTTTCATTTGTCTCTCCAGTGATCAATGTGTTGGTCGTGGTGGTTGCACAAGTCAACCGCAGTTACTTTGTTCAAACAATTGGTAAGTTGGGCTTTTTGTAATTGGAAAATATTTAAATTGGATAACCTCAATGTAATTGCTCTATTTCTCTGCATCAGTCTCAGATGCAGCTATGCCTCGTATTGTTCCCGACAGACTTCAATTTTTTGAATATGAGAACTTCTCTGTACATTGCCAAGAGGTTGATGGCCTCAATGAACAGAGTGTGATGTGGAAACCCAACAAAAGAGGTCTGACAAATTCTTCAAGCTGTGACACATCTGCACCATCCTGCACCATTTATCCTGCCTTTAAAAGACACAGCGGAGAGTACTGGTGTGGAAATAAAGTTGGAGAGAGAAGCAGTGCTGTAAACGTCACTGTCACTGGTATGTTGAGCACATAAATCAAGAATTTCCTTATTATGTAGAGACACACTAAGCTCAACTTTTCTAGAAAAGGTCTATAGTTCAACAATTTCAATGTTACTTAAGACATGGGTTGTGATATAGGGTGTGACAAAACCTGTCACTATTATACATTTTCAAATGAGGATTCTTTAGGAGGGAAATGTGCATTATATCTGGTTTTGCCATCTTTGTTGCAAATTTTGTTTGACATGCAAGTCAAGACTTTTAGACAGACCATGGAAAATACTTCTCCCATAATCCTGTGGAAACTGGACTGTGGAATAGCTTAAACTGCAAGTAAGACCAAAATTTCAGACATGCCAGAAATCCATTAAATATTTGCTAATTAGGTGTCTTGACCCCTTTATTATCTTGAACTGCACATCAAATGCCAAACAATCTCCAATCTAAAATTAGTCGAGGGAAACTAATTCAGGGCTAAAATCAGGCTTAACACATACAATGTCTGTCCCACTTAGTAAAGTAAGTTTGGGTTGAACCTCCTGTCATACTCCACATACTTTCTCTACATCATGTTCCATGGTGATTGTATTATAA
This sequence comes from Seriola lalandi dorsalis, assembly GCF_002814215.2. Lineage (NCBI taxonomy): Eukaryota > Metazoa > Chordata > Actinopteri > Carangiformes > Carangidae > Seriola > Seriola lalandi. The sequence continues at coordinate 30,526 of NW_019524720.1, read as the reverse complement.
TTTAAAACCATTCTTAATTTCATTTGCCTTTGCATTTATTGTTTTATTTTTGCCCTGTACGGAATTTTGTCTTTGAAACTACTGTAGACATTAAAAAGTACTAGTAGTTACTGTTACAAGCGTCAATCTGTTGTGTTATTGGTGTGTAATACAGACAGTCCCTTCTCTGGGCAAGGATCTTCACTTAATAGGCATGGTACATGACTGATGTTTTCTAATAAACATTTTTCAGATGGTTTTGTAATCCTGGAAATTCTTCCTCATCCTGTGATAGCAGGAAATGAAGTGATTCTTCACTGCAGAAACAAGAAAACTAAGACACGAAACATAGCTGAATTCTACAAAGATGGTTCCCTCTTATGGACTGCGTATGCCAGTAATAGGACCATGACCATCCATAATGTTTCCAAGTCTGACGAAGGACTTTACAAGTGCACAATCTCTGAAGCTGGAGAGTCACCAGAGAGCTGGCTAGCTGTTTTAAATCTAAGTGAAGGTGTTTGTTTTGTTTTGTTTTTTGTTTTTGTGATATGTGCATTTTTTTTCTCCTCCAGGTTCAAGATAGATGATGTAAATGCGTTTTCTATATTCTTTCCAGATCCTTATGAAGACACTCGCCCCCCCCACAGTGAGTCCCCTAATCTCATCATGCTATGGCCTGTTGTTGCTGTTTTATCTGTGGCCCTGCTGCTGTTACTGGGACTACTTCTGTGTAGGAAACACAAAGGTACAGAAACTCACTAAATTTGATTTCTTTAGATGTTGTGGTGGCAAACTGGATTATAATGAATTACATTTGTGTACAGCACTTAAGATGCACGGAGGATAGGCACACAAAGCACATACAGTAATCTTGACAGCGGTGAGCGCGATCTTAAAGTCTCATCTGCAGTTATGTTTAGGTAGCACAAGCAATTTGGTCAAGGTTGGTATACAATTATGGTTTTGGTGAAATATTATATATTATTATTATTATAATTTCACTTTCAGGGTATGATGTTTTCATAACAATAATCAAGTCCTGTGAGTAAAAGACATATCCACAAAAAAATGAATGTTGCAGACACAAGTAGATATTGCAATTTAAGATATTTAGGGAGAAAATAAATGAAATAGTGAATATTTTACTGTTACATTCCATATATATAAATCAACATTGTGTGGTAATGGTATTACTGAGCTACACAAAGACTGCTCACTCAACAACATTTCCCCATTATGTCAGTGGAAAACAAAACATGTGGCATTATGTTTCCTTAAAAACATATGCTATGGTTTATGATGGTGTTTTCTTTTTAAATCACGTCTACTTGTCCTCCATGCAACCAACAATGTCCAATTTATCTATTTATAACTTTTTTCCTTTTGTCTTTCACTATCAGTCTGTGTTTTAGCTGAAAAATCGACACCAAATTCACACTCACATGATGATCATACAGGTGAGTAACACCTGTCTTTATATATTGCTTTCCTTTTCTATAATCAGCCGTGAAAGGCTGAAAGACATGTTTGCAAATTAACATGCATGTTGAAAAGCTTACATTAGCACCTCATGGGTACACGAAATTCGGTCTCATTTCCTTTACTCTGGCAAGTGTTGCTGGTAATGTGTATTGATTATCTGGGGTATTTGAGAAATTTGCATTCATGAGTTTTTTTCATTGTCAGGAGAGGACAGTGTCATTGATTCACACCATGCAACATATGCTGCTGTCAAAAAACAAAGGAAGGGAGAAGGTACATGATTTATACCGTTTTTATTTTTTAATGTATTTAATGTATAATGCCATATTTAAATCAGTACGTGCAGCCATGAAACAGCCTAACAATAAAAATACTAACGGCACGCCAGGAATTGACTTGTTTTTCGTTTTTTATGTTTCAGTGTCAGGTGATGTGACATATGCTGTTATAGAACAAAGGAAGAACAAAGGTAGTTTGTTACTTTTTTTTAATCTTAATTGTAATTTACACACTAAATTTATAGATACCTACACCAATGAAAAAATGTCTTATATCTGTCTGCAGATCACAAGGTTTCATTTCAGGTACTACTAGTTGCAGGTGATAATTTCAGTTATGAACCACATTAAAAAACCACAAGCTATAACAACAGGCCCCTCTGCAGTTTTTTTTTCAGCCGTCTACACTACAAGAGGCTGTGCAGTTTGACAGTCACACCAAACATTTTAATATGGTCTACATCTGTATGACATGTAGGCCAGCAGCTTTATTTACACTAAGTAGCACATTTCAAATACAGGGGCAGAATTCAGTCTTTTATATAGGTAAGAAAAGCATTTGAATGATACTCAAAATAATCAACCAACACCAGAATAAAAAAAAGGTTAAGAAAGAATGTAACTGGTAGATCATTTCATTTGTTTTCTCTTACCACCTACTTTTTCTTCAAATCACCTTAAAAACAGTGGGATACAGATTGTTGTACAACCTGGAAAAACAGTAACTAATAATAAAAAAAACTTGTGTAATTTAGATACTTTTACAGGAAAATCAGAAAACAGTAAATTTTGGATCTCATGTAGCACAGAGGGATAAGTTTGTTTGTTTCTCGAACAGAGTCGGAAGTGTCCAGAGAGGATACCAAGTCATCTTCACCAGACGAAAATATCCTCTATTCTCTAGTCACCTTTGAAGTGACTGCAGCAACTGAATAATACCATAGTCCACTATGTACTTTAACTCAACCAAGGTAAAACCATAAAGTCAGATATTACACTTTAACTACTGTCACAGTACAGAATACGTAAGTATCACTCACTTAAAGCTTGACAATGAGTTCAATGATATACGAGATATTCAAATTTAGAGATTACCCTATAACCCATGACAGAGTTCTATTTGGCATTGCAGATTTACGTTACTACTGGTTAATCTGGCATATTGATAGATGTTTTTGTTTCATGGACCACGAACTTGAAATGTGGTTTTGCTCAGTCTGTTGTGGAGTCTTAAGTCAAGCTGAAATTACAGGAGTTCTTGGACGATTTACAGGGATAGTTCGGGTTATGATACATGGGGTTGTATGAGGAAGTCATGCATAGTCAGAGTGTTACCTTCACTAGATTCATATCAGCGCCGTTCCAGTTAATGGACCGGCAGAACCTACACACCAGCAGAGAAATGTGTTGCATGTGGGCATGGCCAGCAGAAAAAAAATGTTTGACACTTAAAAATACCCACAGGAACAATCCAATATCCATTTAATTGTACGCTTCATGTAGAATATTTTCAGCTCATCATCTTCCTGTTAAAAAACAGCCCTTTTCCCTGGCACTACATTTGTTCAACAGCTAAACTACCATATTTGTACCCACAAGTGCAGTTCCTCAGAGAAATCACATCAACATTGTCAGTTTAGCTTCCCCAATTTCTCCTCTAATGAAAGTAAAAAAAACCTTACGTGCAATTGTTTTCTTCTTTTACAGGCTGCTCACACCCGACTGAAGGACTGAGGAGATGGTCAGTTTCAAAGTTATGCTTATAAAAGGAGGAAGTCATACTGTTCAGTCACATGCAGCAATGCTAGAGTAGCTCAGTTACTTTTAAATTTTTAAAGTTCTGTAAATGTGTGAAATATGCTATTTTGCTACAGTTGACTGAAAAACATGTTTGGCATTGTTTCCATTATCAGTGCTCATTTTTACACACATTTTTAAGCTCTTCATGGTCTTTAAAAATCAAAACCACCTTAAGTAGTGCATGGACTGAAATAAACTTGATTTTATAATACATTTGTGGCACAATAGTTCAATGTTTTCAATGGCTCTATATAATTAATAAAATAAAACGATAAATGAAAACTTAGAATAATTCAGTTAACTATTACCAGCTATGGGAGTTTGATACCAAAGACAAGGGAACAATAGAATACACACTAGACTGATATCAGTTGTTTGTTTCAGTTCTTTAAAACTAAACGGTCAAAGTTGGGTTTTAGTGTCAGTTCCTCACAGTCAAAGAATGAGGTAGCCAGAGTAACTTGTAAACCCACAGAGGACTGTTAAGACACTGTAGGAAACCAAAGACAAAATCATGAAATTAAGGGAACAATTTAACAATGTTGTTTATATTATTTGAGAACTGCTGTGTGGTCATGATCAGTCTGTATGACGCCCTTGGTTTAGTCACGTCAGTGTCTATTTTAAGAGTGAGCAGTTTATTCAGGTGCAACAGTTAAACCACCTTGTTCCATCTGCGCTTTCTGTTCACACGTCTGAACATGCTATTTCAAAAAACATTTGCTGTGGTCAGCCGTTATATCAATTTGACCTCAATAAGTTTCCATGAACATATTAAAGCGCTGATATCCGTTACACATGCTCGCTCAAGGGAGTATTTATAACAGCGTGGCTTTACATGCAACTCATGCAGCGTACTTAACTCAGGTTCAACTCAAGGCAGCTAACAAATTATATCACGCAAAAATTTCAATTTCTGGTACGACAGCACCCTTTATTATTTCATCTCATTTTACATTCATGTTTTTAATTATTTTAAATTTTAGAAAGCCTTTAGTTTCCCCAGAGGAAGCTGTTTGACGCCTAAAATATACTCAACTGAAGTCACTAGAGTAGGTATCAGTCAAGTTTAAAAAGTAAAAAAATAAAATAAATAAATCTTGGATGTGTAGTTAGAAGAAAGTGAGCTTTACAGACCTCTGTAACATGCTGCTAATCTCTACATTTTGGTAAAGGCACCAGGTTATATTAGCCATCGGCTAATGTGACCTAAGAGCATAACACACACAAACCTAGGACTGACCTGCTGGCAGTCGATATGACGAGGAAGGAGTCGACAGGAATTTACAAGGAAGGAGAATATGTGCCATGAAAAGAAATCTTTGATTCTGTGGAATTGACTATGGAATAAATGTTCAATCTCTGTATTGAAATTAGCTCAACTGTTCATTTAGGAGTTGAGCTAATTTCTAAAAATGTATGCTTGCTTTGTTGCTCCAATTTTTCAAAAAAATAAATCAATACTAGATACCTGGTACTAAGAATCTTTTTTTTTTTATATCATAAATTTTAGTACTTGACTATGGACACTGCCATCTCTAAATCCACTGAATGCACATCTAGGCCATAAACTCAATGATGCAAATGATGTGCAATTTTCAGTTTTATTATGTAAAAATTGTGTTAACTCAATATATTTGCCAGAAATGTTATGAAGGTTAATGTGTAGTGCAGAAAAGGAGTCTTATTTTACAGCCTTTAATTTTGTTTTAAATTCTGCGCAATAATTTATCTATTGTGACTTTTGATTAAATTAATTGCAAGTACATGTACATTATTTTTTACAGGATTATCTGTAGCTGTCAAATTGTTCTACCACTTCCAATTCTCAAGGAGAGGCCCGTTCATGGTCAGTGCTGCCCCCTAATGTTCACTGTACTCGTTCACTGCATTCATAAATTACATGTCTAAGAGCCATGTTAACCATCTGAATTAAAACATAAGATCCTGAACTCCTTACCTCACCAGTGGAGCTGCTCAGTGGCTACCACATCAGATTGTGGGTGGTATGAATAAGTAGGAATGTGAGTGACTGATTCTAAGAGTGCCCAGTGTCAATAGGCAATTCCTCTGATTGAAGCTTCCCGGTGTAAACCCATGCTCTAGTGGCCAGCTCAATTAACTGGCATGCCAAAGTAAATAAATACGTTTTGTTATTTATGTTCTAAATATATTTCAGAGTAGTGTTCCTGAGTGCTGAGTCACTGTATCAAAAATGCCCTCAGAAGACCGGTATGGTAACAAGCAAATCTCTCCTGCTGGTTTAATCATTGTGTATCTTGAAAATTATGCTTTGAACATAGATGACCAGGCTTAGGTATTTATCATCTTGGGGCAGAGATATTCCCTGACAACCCACTGACTATGGGAGTCTACCTTTTTAGATATTCATTCATAAAAAAAAAAAAAAAAAAAAAAAAAAAAAAAAAGCAATAACTATAAAAGAAAAACATTTATTATTAGTTATTTTCACTTGTTTTTTTTAATCACTAGGTCTTCTGACTTGTTAACAGTTCATGTCTGTATCTTTGCTGTTGAGAACCCCCTTGGTCTGAGGCAGAGATATTACAAGATATACAAGTCAGTGACAATAGGCTATGCCTGAGAGAGTTTTAGCACTCTTTATGTGCGCACTCAAAAATACACCACTTTCTTTTTTCTCTTTTAGGCACATGGCTTTCTCGAAGCATCGTTGTAGATAAGCTCAGAGCATCAAGATTTACTTTTGAGAGTGGGTGTTACATTGTTTTGTTTTTTTTAAATGGTGTAACTGTTAAACCACCTTGGTCTATTTGCTCAGTTTGTTCACATATACCTTTACTTGCCAAGTGTGTTAAAAACCATGTAAAATAATCAAACTGATTGACAATGCAGTGAACTGTGTACTGCTGTTATGCTTAACATAAAACTAGATTAATCACCTCGTGGTTGCCTGCCTCCTCCACTCAGACTAGCTTCATATTAACATCTGAAGGCAATAACTTTTGTGAGGTTAACACGCCTGTGACCTTTAACCCCCAAAATATCAGTTCATCCTTCAGTCCTTGTGAGTGTTTGTGCTAAATCTGAAGATCCATTAAGGCATTTCTGAGATGTCCACGAGCATAGGATGGACAGACAGACAACCCGAAAACAATATGGCTCTGGCCGTCACCGGCACAGATGTAAGAAAATGACATGTCAAAAGAATTTACTAATGTAAATTTGTCAGCAAGCTAAACTTCTTTAGATAGTATAAATACACTGCTAGGCTGTGGTTACTTACTGGTTATGGTTTATGCATTTTTTTTCCCCCACTCGTCTAGACAGCACGTTAAACTGAATGAGACAACGGGAGCATGGGAATGAAATTTTCAATGTTTGCTTCCTTCTTGTCTAGCAAAGCGGTTCTCAAAATTCTGCAACAATATAGAGGCCAAAAAAACTATTATTTACTACACAACAAGGACTGTTTTTAAATAAATACATTTATTAACCACGGGGTAAATGATATGCAGAACAAAGAGCATATCGACAGCTTGGCACCGAGGCCAAAATAATGTGTAAAATTATATAAAAATATAAATGTGGATTTCATAGTACTTGCTTCAAAACCTTAAATAAATAATACAATAAGTTAATTGATCAAACAATATAATGCAAACAAAACAAAGGTAAGTGTGGGTCATACTGCAGTCCTTTGTCTACAATAGTAATAAAGACATTCTGGATGTCAAATGTCTGTTACCTTCTGTGAAGGATACTGACAGATTTCAGATCGATTTATTACATTAAAACATAAGGTTACATAATTGGATATTCAACTTTATATTTTTCCTCAGATCTGTGTCTGAAAAGATTAAACTGCTGGTTACTAGTCAGGATTGGAATGTGGCTTGTAATTTGTGATTACATTATCTAAAGTGGGAAAGAGGAAGCGC